>NW_027522479.1:0-120125 GCF_052094955.1 Ictidomys tridecemlineatus | reverse complement strand
CTGTAACGGTCCTTCTGCACCTGAGTCTCCAAACTCTGCTTTCTGTATCAGTCCTTCTGCACCCCAGTCTCCAATCTCTGCTCTGTGTAACTGTCCTTCTGCACCTTAGTCTCCAACCTCTGCTCTCTACTTCAATCCTTCTGCACCCCAATCGTCCACCTCTACTCTCTGCAACAGTCTTTCTACACCCCAGTCTAAAACCTCAACTCTCTGCAACAGTCTTTCTGCAACCCAGTCTCCAAACTCTTCTCTCTGTTTCAATCCTTCTGCACCTCATTCTCCAACCTGTGCTCACTTCAACGGTCCTTCTGCACCTCAAAATACAGGTGCTTCTGCACCTCAGTCTCTAATCTAGCTCTCTGTAAGATCCTTTTGCTACCCAGTCTTCAAACTCTGCTATTTGTAACAGTCCTTCTGCACCAAGGTCTTCAACCTCTGCTCTCTGCAATAAGATTTCTGCACCACAGTGTCCAACCTCTGCTCGCTGCAACAATTCTCCAACTTCTGTTCTCTGTAACAATCCTTTTGCACCTCACTCCCCAAATTCTGCTCTCTGCAATCGTCCTTCTGCACCCCATCTTCCAACCTCTCCTCTCTGTAACAATCGTTTTGCACACCAGTCTCCAACGTCTGCTCTCTGCAACAATTCTTTTGCAACACAGTCTCCAACCTCTGCTCTCTGCAAAAGTCTTTCTACACCCCAGTCTCCAACATCTGCTCTCTGAAACAGTCCTTCTTCACCTCAGTCTGAAAACTCTGCTCTCTGCAACTATTCTTCTGCACGCCAGTCTTCAAATTCTGCTTTCTGTAACAGTCCTTCTGCATCTCAGTCTTCCACCTCTGCTCTCTGTAATAGTTCTTTTGCACCCCAGTCTTCAATCTCTGCTCTCTGTAAGATACTTCTGCACCCCAGTTTCCAAACTCTGCTCTCTGTAACATTCTTTCTCCACCCCAGTCTCCAAACTCTGCTCTCTGCAACTTTCCTTCTGCACGCCAGTCTCCAACCTGTGTTCTCTGCAACAGTCCTTCTGCACCCCAGTCTCCAGGCTCTGCTCTCTGTAACAGTTCTTCTGAACCTCAGTCTCCAAACTCTGCTCTCTGTAAAAGTCCTTCTGCAACCCAGTCTCCAAACTCTGCTCGCTGTTAAAGGCCTTCTGCACCCCAGTCTGAAAACTCTTCTCTTTGTAACAGGCATTCTGCGTCACTGTCTCCAAACTCTTCTCTCTGCAACGATCCTCCTCCAACCCAGTATCCAACCTCTGCTCTGTGCAACAGTTCGTGTGCACCCTAGTCTCCAAACTCTTCTCTCTGTAAGATCTTTCTGCACCCCAGTCTCCAAACTCTGATCTCTGTAAAAGGCCTTCTGCAGCCAAGTCTCCAAACTCTGCTCTCTGTAAAAATCCTTCTGCACCTTAGTCTCCATGATCTGCTCTCTTCAACGGTCCTTCTGCACTGCAGTCTCCAACTTCTGTTGTCTGCAACAGTGCTTCAGCAACTCAGTCTCCAAACTCTGCTCTCTACAACAATCCTTCTGCACCTCAGTCTCCAAAATGTACTCTCTGAAACAGTCCTTCTCCACCCCAGTCTCCAAACTCTGCAATCGGTAACAGTCCTTCTGTACTGCAGACTCCAACCTCTGGTCTCTGAAACGGTCCTTCTGCAACCCAGTCTCCAACCTGTGCTTTCTGTATCAGTCCTTCTGCACCCAGTCTCCAACCTCTGCTCTCTCTAACAATCCTTATGGATCTCAGTCTCCTACCTATGCTCTCTGCAAAAGTCCTTCAGCACCCCAGTCTCCAACTTCTCGTCCCTGCAACAGTTCATCTACACCCCAGTCTCAAAACTCTGCTATCTGCAACAGTCCTTCTGCACCCCCGTTTCCAAACTATGCTCTCTGTAACAATCCTACTGCATCTCAGTCTCCAACCTCTACTCTCTTAAACAGTCCTTCTCAACCTCAGTCTCCAACGTCTGCTCTCTGTAAGATCCTTCTGCAACCCAGTCTCCAATCTCTGCCCGCTTTAACATTCCTTCTGCACACCTTATCCAAATTCTCCTCTCCATAACAGACCTTCTACATCCCAGTCTCCAAAGTCTGTTTTCTATAACAATCCTTCTGCACCCCAGTATCTAAACTCTGCGCTCTACAACGATCCTTCAGCACCCCAGTCTCCACCCTCTGCACTCTGCAACAGTCCGTCTGCACCCCAGTCTCCAACATGTGCTCTCTGCAACAGTCCTTCTGCACCTCAGTCTTAAAACTCTGTTCTCTGCAACGGTCCTTCTGCACCTCAGTCTCCCACCTCTACTCTCTGTAACAGGCCTTCTGCACCTCAGTCTCCAACATCTGCTCTCTGTACCAGTCCTGCTACACCTCAGTCTACAATCTCTGCTCTTCGTAAGATCCTTCTGCAACCTTGTCTAAAAACTATGCTCTCTGTAACAGTTCTTCTGCACCCCAGTCTCCAAACTCTGCTCTCTGTAATAGTCCTTCTGTATTACTGTCTCCAAACTTTCCTTTCTGTAACGGTCTGTTTGCACCCCAGTCTCCAACCTCTGCTTTCTGTATCAGTCCTTCTGCACCCCAGTCTTTAACCTTTTCTCTCTGTTACAGTCCTTCTGTTCCTCAGTCTCCAAACTCATCTCTCTGCAAGTCCTTCTGCACCCAACTCTCCAACACCTGCTACCTGAAACAGTCCTTCTACACCCTAGTCTCCAACCTTTGCTATCTGCAACAGTCTTTCTGCACCCCAGTCTCCAGCCTTTGCTATCTGTAACAATACTTCTGCACATCAGTCTCCAACCTCTGCTCTCTGCAATGGTCCTTCTACACCTCAGTCTGCAAACTCTACTATCTGTAACATTTCTTCTGCACCTCAGTTTTCAACCTCTGATCTCTGTAAGATCCTTCTGCAACCCAGTCTCCAAACTCTGCCTTCTGAAAAGATCCTTCAGCACCCCAGATTCCAAACTCTGCTCTCTGTAACAGTACTGTTGAACCTCAGTCTTCAAACTCTTCTCTCTGTAAGATGCTTCTGCAACCCTGTCTCCAAATTATGCTCCTTGTAACAGTCCTTCTGAACCCCAGTCTCCAAACACTGCTCTCAGCAACAGTCCTTCTAAACCTTAGTCTCCAACCTCTGCTCTCTGCAACAGTCCTTCTGCACCACAGTCTCCAACATCTGTTCTCTGAAACAATCCTTCTTAACCTCAGTTACCAAACTTTGATCTCTGCAATGGTCCTTCTGCACCCCAGTCTCAAACGTCTGCTCTCTGTGAAAATCATTCTGCACCCCAGTCTCCAACCTCTGCTCTCTGCAATGATCCTTCTGCACCCAGTCTCCAACATCTGCTCTCTGCAACAGTCCTTCTTTACCTCAGTCTGAAAACTATTCTCTTTGCAACAATCCTTGTGTACCCCAGTATCAAAACTCTGCTTTCTGTAACAGTACTTCTGCACCTCAGTCTCCAACATCTGATCTCTGTAACAGTCCTTCTGCACCCAGTATCCAACCTCTGCTCTCTGTAAGTTCCTTCTGCACCCCAGTTTCCAAACTCTGCTCTCTGTAACATTCCTTATGGTCCCCAGTCTCCAAACTCTGCTCTCTGTAACAGTCCTTCTGCTCCCCAGTCTCCAACCTCTGCTCTCTTTAACAGTCCTTCTGTACCGCAGTCTCCAACCTCTGCTCTCGGCAACGGTCCTTCTGCACCCCATTCTCCAACCTCTGGTGTCTGCAAGAGTCCTTCAGCAACGCAGTCTCCAACCTCTGCTCTCTGCAACAATCCTTCTGCACCACAGTCTCCAACTTCTGCTCTCTGCAACAGTTCTTCTGCACCCCAGTCTTCAACATCTACTCACTAAAACAGTCCTTGTCCACCCCAGTCTCCAACCTCTGCTCTCTGTAACAGTCTTTCTGTACTGCAATCTCCAACCTCTGCTCTCTATAATGGTCCTTCTGCACACCAGTCTCCAACTTCTGCTTTCTGTATCAGTCCTTTTGCACCTCAGTCTCCAACCTCTGCTGTCTTTAACAGTCCTTCTTCACCTCAGTCTCCAACATCTGCTCTCTGCAACAGTCCTTCTGCACCCCAGTCTCCAACCTCTGCTCTCAATAACAATCTTTCTGTACCTCAGTCTCCAACCTCTACTCTCTGTTACAGTCCTTCTGAATCTCCGTCTCCATTCTCTGCTCTCTGCAACAGTCCTTCTGCACCGCTGTCTCAAATTCTGGTCTCTCCAAGAGTCCTTCTTCACCTCAGTTTCCAAAGTCTGATCTCTGCAATGGTACTTTTTAACACCTGTCTCCAAACTCTGCTCTCTGTAACAATCCTACTGCACCCCAGTCTCCAACATTTGCTCTCTGTAATGATCCATCTGCACCCCAGTCTCCAACATCTGCTCTCTGCAACAATCCTTCTGCACCTCAGTCTGAAAACTCTGCTCTCTGCAACGATCCTTGTGCATCCCAGTTTCCAACCTCTGCTCTCTCTAAAAATCCTTCTGCACCCCAGTCTCCAACCTTTTCTCTCTGCAACAATCCTTTTACACCCCAGTCTCCAAACTCTGCTCTTTGAAAAAGTCCTTCTGCAACCCAGGCTCCAAAATATGCTCTCTGCAACAGTCCTTCTGCACCTCAATCTGAAAACTCTGCTCTCTGCAACGATCTTTTTGCACCCCAGTCTCCAAACTCTGCACTCTGAAACAGTCCTGCTCTACCCCAGTCTCCAACCTCTTCTCTCTGTAACAGTCGTCATGTAGTGCAGTCTCCAAAATCTGCTCTCTGTAGCGGTCCTTCTGCAGCCCAGTCTCCAACCTCTGCTTTCTGTATCATTCCTTCTGCACCCCAGTCTCCAACCTCTGCTCTCTGTAACAGTCCTTCTTAACCTCAGTCTCCAAACACTGCTCTCTGCCACAGTCCTCCTGCACCAAAGACTCAAATATCTACTCCCTGCAACATTCCTTTTGCACCTCAGTCTGTAACCTCTACTCTCTGTAACAGTCCTTCTGCACCTCAGTCTCCAATATATCCTCTTTGTATAATTTTTCTGCAACCCAGTCTCCAAACTCTGCCCTCTGTAACACTTTTTCTGCACCCGTTCTCCAAACATTGTTCTCTGTAACAGTCCTTTTGCACCCCAGTCTCAATACTTTGTTCTCTACAATGATCCTTCTGCACCCCAGTCTCCATCCTCTGCTCTCTGCAAAAGTCCTTCTCCACCCCAGTCTCCAAACTCTGCTCTTTGTAACAATCCTCCCTGTAGTGCAGTCTCCAAAATCTGCTCTCTGTGACGGTCCTTCTGAACCCCAGTCTCCAACCTCTGCTCTCTGTACCAGTTCTTCAGCACCCCAGTCTATAAACTTTGCTCTCTGTAACAGACTTTCTGCACCTCAGTCTCCAACCTTGCTCTCTGCAACCGTCCTTCTGCACCTCAGTCTCTAACCTTGCTCTCTGCAACCGTTCTTGTGCACTCCAGTCTCAAAACTCTGCTCTCTGCAACAGTCCTTCTGCACTCCAGTCTTCAACATGTGCTCTCTGCAAAATTCCTTCTGCACCTCAGTCTGAAAACTCTGTTCTCTGCAACGACCCTTCTGCACCCCAGTCTCCAACCTCTGCTCTCTGTAACAGTCCTATTGTACCTCAGTCTTCAAACTCTGCTCTCCATAAGATCCTTCTGCAACCCTGTCTCCAAACCCTGCTTTCTGTAACAGTTTTTCTGCACCCCAGTCTCCAACCTTTACTCTCTGTAACAGGCCTTTTGCACCCCATTCTCCAAACTCTGCTCTCTGTAACAGTGCTTCTGAACCTCAGTCTACAAACTTTGCTCTCTGCAACAGTCCTTCTGCTCCCCAGTCTCCAACATCTGCTCCTGCAACAGTCCTTCTGTACCAAATCTCCAAACTCTGCCTATTTAAGAGTCCCACTGTAACGCAGTCTCCAAACTCTGCTCTCTGCAACAGTCCTTCTGCAACCCAATCTCCAACCTGTTTTCTCCGCAACAGTCCTTCTACACCCCAGTGTCCAGGCTTTGCTGTCTGCAACAATCCCTCTGCAACCCAGTCTCCAAACTCAGCTCTCTGTAATAATCCTTCTGCACCTCAGTCTTCAAACTCTGCTCTCAGCAACGGTCCTTCTACACCACAGTCTCCAAAAACTACTCTCTGTAAATGTACTTCTGAACACCTTCTCCAAACTGTGCTCTCCGTAATAGGCCTACTGCACTGCAGTCTCCAACCTGTGTTCTTTATAATAATCCTTCTGCACCCCAGTCCCAAAACTCTGCACTTTGCAACAGTATTACAGCACCCCAGTCTCCTAGATGTGCTCTCTGCAAAAGACCTTCTGCACCTCAGTCTGAAAACTCTGTTCTCTACAATGATCCTTCTGCACCCTAGTCTCCCACCTCTGCTCTCTTTAACAGTCCTGAAGCACATCAGTCTACAACTCTGCTCTCTGTAAGATCCTTGTGCTACTTTGTCTAAAAACTCTGCTCTCTGTAGGAGTTCTTCTGCACCCCAGTCTCCAACCTCTGCTCTTTGCAATGATCCTTCTGCACCTCAGTCTCGAAACTCTGCTCTCTGTAACAGTTCTTCTGCACCCCAGTCTCAAATCTCTGCTGTCTGCAACTACCTTTCTGCACACCAGTTTCTAACGTCTGCTATATCCAACAGTCCTTCTGCACCCCAGTCTCCAAACTCTGCTCTCTGCAATGATCCCTCTGTACCCCAGTATCCAACATCTGCTCTATGCAACAGTCCTTCTGCACCCCTATCTCCAACCTCTGCTTTCTCCAAAAGTTCTTCTGCACCTCAGTCTGAAAACGCTGTTCTCTGCAATGATCCTTCTGCACCCCAGTCTCCAAACTCTTCTCTCTGTAATAGTTCTTTTGCACCTCAGTCTCGAGACTCTGCTCTCTGTAAGATCCTTCTGTAAAACTGTCTCCAGACTCTGCTCTATGAAAAAGTCCTTATGCACCCCAGTCTCCAACCTCTGCTCTCTGCAACAGTCCTTCTAAACACCAGTCTCTGAACTCTGCTTTCTGCAACAGTCCTTCTGCACCCAGTCTCCAACTTCTGTTCTCTTTAACAATCCTCCTTCACCTCAGTTGCCAAACTCTGATCTCTGCAATGGTCCTTCTGCACCACATTCTTCTACCTCTGCTCTCTGTAACAATTCTTCTGCACCCCAGTCTCGAAACTCTGCTCTCTACAACAATCGTTTGAACCCCAGTTTTAAAACTCTGCTCTCTATAAAATTACTTCTTATCCGCAGTCTACAAAATCTGCTCCCTGCAACAGTCTTTCTGCACCTCAGTCTGACAACCCTGCTCTCTGCAACGATCCTATTGCACCCAGTCTCCAAACTCTGCTTTCTGTAACAGTCTTTCTGCACCTCAGTCTCCAACCTCTGCTCTCTGCAACAGTCCTTCTGCACCTCAGTCTGAAAATTCCGTGCTCTGAAACAATCCTTTTGCAACCCAGTCTCCAAACTCTGCTCTCTGCAACAGTTCTTCTGCACCCAAGTCTCCAACTACTGCTCTCTGCAAGAGTCTTTCTGCACCTCAGTCTCAAATTCTGTGCTCTACAATGATCCTTCTGTACCTCAGTCTTAAAACTCTGCTCTCTGTAACAGTCCTTCTGCACCTCAGTCTTCAACAACTGCTCTCTGCAACAGTCCTTCTACACCCCAGTCTTCAAACTATGCTCTCTAGAACAGTCTTTCTATACACCAGTCTCCATAATCTACACTCTGCAACAATCCTTCTGCACCCCAGTCTCCAAAATTTCCTCTCTGTAAGATCATTCTTGTCCCCAGTCTCCAAACTCTGCTCTCAGAATCAGTCCTTCTGCACCCCAGTCTCCAAACACTACTCTCTGTAACAGTTTTTCTACACCTCAGTCTTCAACAACTGCTCTCTTCAACAGTCCTTCTACATCCCAGTCTCCAAACTCTGCTCTCTAGAACAGTCCTTCTATACACCAGTCTCCATAATCTACTCTCTGCAACGATCCTTCTGCACCCCAATCTCCAAAGTCTGCTCTCTGCAACAATCCTTCTGCACCCCAGTCTCCAACCTCTGCTCTCTGCAAAAGTCCTTCTGCACCCCAGTCTCCAACCTCTGCTCTCTGCAACATTTCTTCTTCACCCCAGTTTCAAAACGTTGCTCTCTTGAACTGTCCTTCTGCACCCCACTCTCCAACCTCTGCTCTGTGTAACAGTCTCCCTGTACTGCAGTCTCCACCCTCTTCTCTCTGTAACTGTCCTCTTGCACCCCAGACTCCAACCTCTGCTTTCTGTATCAGTCCTTCTGCACTCACGTCTCCAAACTCTGCTCTCTGTAATAGTCCTTATGAACCTCAGCCTTCAAATTCTTCTCTCTGCAGCCGTCCTTCTGCACCCCAATCTACAACCTCTGCTCTCGGCAACAGTCCTGCACCCCAGTCTCCAACCTATGCTGTCTGTAAGATCTTTCTGAACACCTGTCTCCAACCTATGCTCTCTGTTACACTCCTTCTGTACCTCAGTCTCCAAACTCTGCTCTCTGCATTGGTCTTTCTGGACCTCAGTCTCCAAACTCTACTCTCTGTAACAGTCCTTCTGCACATCAGTATCCAAACTCTTCTGTCTGTAAGATCCTTTTGCAACCCAATCCCCAAACTCTGCTCTCTTTAACAGGCCTACTGCACCCCTTCTCCAAATTCTGCTCTCTGTAACAGGCCTTCTGAACCCCAGTCTACAACCTCTGCCCTCTGGAACGATCCTTCTGCACCCAAGTCTCCAACCTCTTCTCTCTGAAACAGTCTTTCTGTACACCAGTCTACATCATCAGCTGTCTGCAATAGTCCTTCTGCACCTCAGTCTGAATACTCTGCTCTCTGCAATGATCCTTCTGCACCCCAGTCTCCAAACTCTGTTCTATGTAACACACCTTCTGCATGGCAGTCTCCAACCTCTGCTCTCTGTAGATCCTTATACTACCCAGTCTTCAAACTCTGCTACCTGTAACAGTTCTTATGCACCCCAGTCTCCAACGTTTTCTCACTTTAACAGGCCTTCTGCACCCAAATATCCAACCTCTGCTCTGTGCAACGGTCCTTCTGCACCCCAGTCTCCAAACTCTGTTTTCCACAACAGTTCTTCTGTACTACAGTCTTCAACCTCTGTTCTCTGTAAGGGTCCTTCTTCACCCCAGTCTCCAAACTCTCCTTTCTCTATCAGTCCTTCTGCAGTACATTCTCCAAACTCTGCTCTGTGTCACAGTCCTTCTGCACCTCACTCTGCAACCTCTTCTCTCTGCAACAGTCCTTCTGCACCCCAGTCTTCAAACTTGCTCTCTGCAACACTCCTTCTGCACCCCAGTCTCAAAAATCTGCTCTCTGCAACAGTCCTTCTGTACTGCAGTCTCCAACCTCTGCTCTCTGTAACGGTCCTTCTGCACCCCAGTCTCCAAACTCTGCTTTCTGTATCAGTTTTTCTGAACCAGAGTCCTTCTATACTGCAGTCTCCAACCTCTGCTATCTATAAGGATGATTGTGGACCCAAGTCCCAAACCTCTGCTTTTTGTATACGTCCTTCTGCACCCCAGTCTCCAACCTCTAATCTCTGTAACAGTCCTTCTGCATCTCAGTCTCATGCATCTGCTCTCTGTAACAGTCCATTGGCAGCCCAGTTTCTAAACTCTGCTCTCTGCAACAGTCCTTCTACACCCCAGTCTTCAACCTCTGCTCTGTGTAACAATCCTTCTGTATCCCACTCTCCAACATCTGCTCTCTGCAACCGTTCTTCTGCACTCAAGTCTCCAAAATCTACTCTCTGCAACGGTCCTTCTGCACCCCAGTCTCCAACCTCTGCTCTCTGCAACAGTTCTTCTACACCCCAATCTCCAACCTCTACTCTCTGAAACAGTCCTTCTGCACCCCAGTCTCCAACATCTGATCTCTGCAACAGTTCTTTTCCATCCCAGTCTCCAACCTCTGCTCTCTGTAAAAGTCTTTCTGTACTGCAGTTTCCAAACACTTCTCTCAGTAACGGTAATTCTGCACCCCTGTCTCAAACCTCTGCTTTCTGTATCAGTCCTTCTGCACTCAAGTCTCCAACCTCTGCTCTCTGTAACAGTATTTCTGCACCTCAGTCTCCAAATTCTGCTCGATGCAACAGTTCTTCTGAATCCCAATCTCCAACCTCTCCTCAGTGCAACAGTATTTCTACACCCAAGTCTCCAACATCTGCTCTCTGCAACAGTCCTTCTGCACCTCAGTCTTCAAACTCTGCTGTCTGCAACGGTCTCTCTGCACCTCAGTCTTCTACATCTACTCTCTGTAACAGTCATTCTGCACTTCAGTCTCCAAACTCTGCTCTGTGTAAGTTCCTTCTGAAAACCAGTCTCCAAACTCTGCTCTTTGTAAAAGGCCTTCTGCACCCAACTCTCTAACCTCTGCTCTCTGTAATAGTTGTTCGACACCCCAGTCTCCACACTCTGCTCTCTGCAACGATCCTTCTGCACCCAAGTCTCCAAACTGTGCTCTCTGCAATAGTCCTTCTGCACCCCAGTTTCCAAACTCTTCTCTCTGTAAGATCCTTCTGCACCCCAGTTTCCAAACTCTTCTCTCTGTAACACACCTTCTGCACCACAGTCTCAAACCTTTGCTTTCTGTATCAGTCCTTCTGCAATCAAGTCTCAAACCTCTGCTCTCTGTAACAGTCCTTCTGCTACTCAGTCTCCAAATTCTGCTCTCTGCAACAGTCCTTCTGCACCCCAATCTCCAACCTCTGCTCGCTGCAACAGTCCTTCTACACCCCAGTCTCCAAAATCTGCTCTCTGCAACAGTCCTTCTGCACCTCAGTCTCCAAACTCTGCTCTCTGCAACGGACTCTGTGCACCCCAGTTTCCAAACTCTTCTCTCTGTAAGATCCTTCTACACCTCAGTTTTCAAATTCTTCTCTCTGTAACATTCCTTCTGCACCCCAGTCTCCAAACTCTGCTCTCTGCAATGGTCCCTCTGCACCCCATTCTCAAACCTCTGTTCTCTACAACAGTTCTTCTGTACAAGAGCCTTCAACCTTTATTCTCTGTAAGGGTCCTTCTTCACCCCAGTCTCCAACCTCTGCTTTCTGTATCAGTCCTTCTGCAACACAGTCTTCAAACTCTGCTCTGTGAAAAAGTCCTTCTACAACTCACTCTGCAACCTCTGCTCTCTGCAACAGTCCTTCTGCACCCCAGTCTTCAACCTTGATCTCTGCAACAGTCCTTCTGCAGCCTAGTCTCCAAAATCTGCTCTCTGCCACAGTCCTTCTCCACCCCAGTCTCCAACCTCTGCTCTCTGTAACAGTCTTTTTGTACTGCAGTCTTCAAACTCTGCTCTCTGTAATGATCCATCTGCTCCCCAGTCTACAAACTCTGCTTTCTGTATCAGTTTTTCTGAACCCCAGTCTCCAACCTCTGCTCTCTGAAGGTTTCCTACTGCACCTCAGACTCCAACCTCTGCTCTCGGCAACAGTCTTTCTGCGCCCCAATCTCAAACCTCTGCTCTCTGCAACAGTCCTTCTGCACATCAATGTCCAACCTCTGCTCTCTGTAAGATCCTTCTTAAACCCAGTCTCTAACCTCTGCTTTCTACAATGGTCCTTCTGCACCCGAGCCTCCAAACTCTGTTCTCTACAACACTTATTCTGCACCCAATAATCCAACCTCTTCTCTCTGTAACAGTACTTCTACACGCAACTCTCCAAACTCTGCTCTCTGTAACAGTCCTTCTGTACTGTAGTCTCAAACCTCTGCTCTCTGTAATGGTCCTTCTGCACCCCAGTCTCCAAACTCTGCATTCTGTATCAGTCCTTCTGCACCTCAGACTCCAACCTCTGTTCTCTGAAACAGTCCTGCTGCACCCCAATCTCCAACCTCTGCTCTCAGCAACAGTCCTTCTTCACCTCAGTTTCCAACATCTGCTCTCAGTAAGATCCTTTTGCAACACAGTCTCTAATCTCTGCTCTCTGCATTGGTCCTTCTGCACCCCAGTCTCCAAACTTTGCTTTCTGTATCAGTCCTTCTGCACACCAGTCTCCAACCTCTGCTCTCTGTAAGAGTCCTTCTCCACTTCAGTCTCCAACCTCTGCTCTCTGCAACAGTCCTGTGGCACCTTAATCTCCAAATGCTACTCTCTGCAACAGTCCTTCTCCAACCCAGTCTCCAACATCTGCTCTCTACAGCAGTCCTTCTGAACCCCAGTCTCCAATTTCTGCTTTCTGTATCAGTATTTCTGCACTCAAGACTCTAAACACTGCTCTCAGCAACACTCCTTCTCCACCCAAATCTCTAACGTCTTCTCTCTGAAACAGTTCTTCTGCACCCCAGTAACCAACCCCTACAGTCTGCAACATTCCTTCTGCACCCCAGTCTTTAACCTCCTCTATGCAACAGTCATTCTGCACCCCAGTCTTTAACATCTGATCTCTGCAACAGTGCTTCTCCACCCCAGTCTTCAACCTCTGCTCTCTTTAACAGTCCTTCTGTACTCCAGTTTCCAAACATTTCTCTCTGTAACTGTACTTCTGTACACCAGTCTCCAACCCCTGCTTTCGGTATCAGTCCTTTTGCACTTACTTCTCCAACCTCTGCTCTCTGTACAGTCCTTCTGCACCTCAGTCTCCAAATTCTGCTCTCTGCAACAGTCCTTCGGCACCCCAATCTCCAACCGCTGCTCTCTGCAACAGTCCTTCTGCACCCCAGTCTCCAAACTCTGCACTCCGCAACAGTCCTTCTGCACCTCAGTCTCCAACCTCTGCTCTCTGCAATGGTCTTTCTACACCTCAGTCTTCAACATCTACTCTCTGTAACAGTCCTTCTGCACCTCAGTCTCCATACTCTGCTCTCTGTATGATCCTTTTGAAAAGAAGTCTCCAAACTCTGCTTTCTTTTTTTTTTTTTTTTTAATTTTATTATCTGTTCTTTTTTTTTTTTTTTTAAAGAGAGAGTGAGAGACAGAGGGGGACAGAGAGAGAGAATTTTTAACATTTATTTATTTTTTTCTTAGTTCTTGGCGGACACAACATCTTTGTTGGTATGTGGTGCTGCTGAGGATCGAACCCGGGCCGCACGCATGCTAGGTGAGCATGCTAGGCGAGCGCGCTACCGCTTGAGCCACATCCCCAGCCCAACCAAACTCTGCTTTCTGTAACAGTGGTTCTGCACCCCAGTCTTTAAATTCTGCTTTAACAGGCCTTCTGCAAACCAGTCTCCATCCTCTGCTCTCTGTAACAGGCCTTCTGCAAACAAGTTTCTGAACTCTGCTCTCTTTAACAGTCTTTCTGCACCACAGTCTCCTACCTCTGCTCTCTGGAACAGTCCTTCTGCACGTCAGTCTCCAAAGTCTGCTCTCTGTAAGATCCTTCAGCACCCCAGTCTCCAAAATCAGCTCTCAGTATAAGTCCTGCACCACTGTCTCGAAATATTGCTCTTTCTAACAGTTTTTCAGCACATCGGTCTTCAACAACTGCTCTCTAAAACAGTCTTTCTGCACCCCAGTCTCCAACCTCTGCTCTCTAGAACACTCCTTGTATACCCCAGTCTCCATAATCTACTCTCTGCAATGATCGTCCTGCACCCCAGTCTCCAAAGTCTGCTCTCTGCAACAATCTTTCTGCACCAAAATCTACAAACTTTCCTCTGTGTAAGATCCTTCCTAATCCCAGTTTCCAAACTCTGATCTCCGTAACATTCCTTCGGCACCCCAGTCTCCAAAGTTGGCTCTCTGCAATGGTCCCTCTTCACCCCAGTCTCCAACCTTGTTCTCTACAACAGTTCTTCTGTACCACAGTCTTCAACCTCTGTTCTCTGTAAGGGTCCTTCTGCACTCAAGTCTCCAAACTCTGCTCTCTGTAACAGTCCTTCAACACTTCACTCTGCAACCTCTGCTCTATGCAACAGTCCTTCTGCACCCCAGTTTTCAACCACTGCTCTCTGCAACAGTCATTCCTCACCTCAGTCTCTAAAATCTGCTCTCTGCAACAGGCGTTTTCCACCGAAGTCTCCAACCTCTGCTCTCTGTATCAGTCCTTCTACACCTCAGACTCCAACCTCTGCTCTCTGCAACAGTCCTTCTGCATCTCAGGGTCCAAACTCTGCTCTCTGTGAGATCCTTATGAAACTCAGTCTCCAACCTATGCTTTCTGTAATGGTCCTTCTACACCAGAGTCTCTCACCTCTGTTCTCTATAACACTTATTCTGCACCCCAGTTTCCAACCTCTGCTCTCTGTAACAGTCCTTCTGTAAATCAGTCTCCAACCTCTGTTCTCTTTTAGGGTCCATGTGCACACCATCTCCAAAATCTGCTTTCTGTATCCGTCGTTCTGTACGCCAGGCTTCAACCTCTGCTCTCTGTAACAGTCCTTCTGCACACCAGTCTCCAACCTCTGCTCTCTGCCACAGTCCTCTGCACCCCAGTCTAAAAACACTGCACTCTGCAACAGTCCTTCTGCACCCCAGTCTCAAACCTCTGCTCTCCATAACAGTCCTTCTGTACATCCGTCTCCAACCTCTGCTTTTTGTAAGAGGACTTCTGCACCCCAGTCTCCAACCTCTGCTCTCTGTAACAGGCCTTCTGCACCCAAGTCTCCAACCTCTGCTCTCTTTAACAGTCCTAATGCACCCCAGTCTCTATCCTCTGCTCTCAGTATCAGTCCTGCACCGCAGTATCCAAACACTGCTCTCTGTAACAGTTTCTCTGCACCACAGTCTTCTACAACTGCTCTCTGCAACAGTCCTTCCGCACCCCAGTCTCCAACCTCTGCTCTCTAGAACAGTTCTTCTATACTCCATTATCTACTGTCTGCATCAATCCTTCTGCACCACAGTCTCCAAACTATCCTCTCTGTGAGATCCTTACACCCCAGGTTCCAAGATCTGCTCTCTACAACAGTCCTTCTACACCTCAGTCTCTAAACTCTACTCTCTGAAACTGTCCTTCTGCACCTCAGTCTCTAACCTCTGTTCTCTCTAAGAGTCCTTCTGCACTCTAGCCTCAAACATCTCCTCTCTGCACCCGTCTTTCTGCAACCCAGTCTTTAACGTCTGCACTCTCAACAGTCTTTCTGCACCTCAGTCTGAAAACTCTGCTCTCTGCAAGTATCCTTCTGCACCCCAGTCTCCAACCTCTGCTCTCTGAAAGAATCCTTCTGCACCTCAGTCTCCAAACTCTGCTCTCTGCAACGGTCCATCTGAACCTCAGTCTCCAAACTCTTCTCTCTGTAACAGTCCTTCTGGACCCCAGTCTCCAACCTCTGCTCTCCATAACAGTCCTTCTGCACTTCAGTCTCTAAAATCTGCTCTCTGCAACAGTCCTTCTGAACCCCAGTGTCCAAACTCTTCTCTCTGCAACAATCCTTCTGCACCCCAGTCTCCAACCTCTGCTCTCTGAAATATCCTTCTGACCCCAGTTTCCAACCTCTGCTCTCAGTAATATTCCTTCTCCATGCCAGTCTCCAACCTCTGCTTTCTGAAACGGTCCTGCTGCACCCCAGTCTCCAACCTCTGTACTCTGCAACACTCCTTATGCTCCCCAGTCTCCAAACTCTGCTCTCTGTATCAGTCCTTCTGTAAAGCAGTCTCCAAACTCTGCTCTCTGTAAAGGTCCTTTTGCACGCCAGTCTCCAACCTCTGCTTTCTTTGTCCGTCCATCTGAACCTCAGTCTCCAAACTCTGCTCTCTGCAAAACTCCTTCTGCAACTCATTCTCCAACTTCTGCTCTCTGCAACAGTCCTTCTGAAAAACAGTATCCAACATCTGCTCTCTGAAAAAGTCCTTTAGTACCCTAGTCTCCAACCTCTGCTCTCTGCAACAGTTTTTCTGTACTGCAGTCTCCAACTTCTACTCTCTGCAACGAACCTTGGGCACCCCAGTCTCCAACAACTGCTCTCTGCAAAAGTCCTTCTGCACCTCAGTCTGAAAATTTTGGTTTCTGCAACAATCCTTCTGCACCCAAGACTTTAACATCTGCTCTCTGTAACAGTCCTTATGCACCTCAGTCTCCAAACTCTACTCTATGTAAGATCCTTGTGCAACACAGTCTCCAAAATTTGCTCCCTGTAACAGTCCTTCTACACCTCAGTCTCCAACCTCTGCTCTCCGTAAAAGTCCATCTACACCTCAGTCTGAAACCTCTTCTCTCTACACGATCCATCGGAACCCCAGTATCCAACCACTGCTCTCTGTAACAGTCCTCCTGCACCTCAGTCTCCAAACTCTGCTCTCTGTAAGATCCTTCTGCCACCCATTCTCCTAACTTTGCTTTCTATAACAGTCCTTCTGCACCCCAGTCTTCAACTTCTGCTCTATTTAACAGGTCTTCTGCACTCCAGTCTCCAAAATCTGCTCTCTGTAACAGGCCTTTTGCAGCCCAGTTTCCAAACTCTTCTCTCTGCAACAACCATTCTACACCTAAGTCTCTAACATCTGTTCTCTGTAAGATCCTTCTGCAATCCAGTCTCCAAAATCTGCCCTCTCTAACAGTCCTTCTGCACCCCTTCTTTCAACTCTCCTCCCCGTAACAGGCCTTCTGCACCCCAGTCTCCAAAGTCTGTTCTCTATAACAAGACTTCTGCACCCCAGTCTCCAACCACTGCTCTCTGCAACAGTCCTTCTGCGCCCCAGTCTCCAACCTGTGGTCTCTTCAACAGTGATTCTGCACCTCAGTCTTAAAACGCTGTTCTCTGCTATGATCCTTTTGCAACTCAGTCTCCAACCTCTCCTCTCTGAAACGATCCTTCTGCACCCCAGTCTTCAACGTCTCCTCTCCTCATCAGTCCTTCTGCACCTCAGTCTCCACATTCTGCTCTTGGCAACAGTCCTTCTTCACCCATGTCTCCAGGCTCTGCTCTCTGCAACAGTCTTTCTACACCCCAGTCTTCAACCTCTGCTCTGTGTAACAGTCCTTTTGCACCCCAGTCTCCAACCTTTGCTCTCTGAAACAATCCTTCTTAACCCCAGTCTCCAACCTCTGCTCTCTGAAACAGCCCTTCTGCACCGTATTCTCAAACCTCTGCTCTCTGTTACAGTCTTTCTATACCGCAGTCTCCAACCTGTGCTCTCTGTAACGGTCCCTCTGTACCCCAATTTCCAAACTCTGCTTTCTGTAACAGTCCTTCTGCACTTCAGTAACCAAACTCTGCTCTCTGTAACAGTCCTGCTGCAACTCAGCCTCAAAACTCTGCTCTCTATAACAGTCCTTCTGCAACCCAGTCTCCAACCTCTGCTCTCTGTAGCAGGCCTTATGCACCACAGTCTCCAAACCCTGCTCTTTGAAACAGTCCTTCTGCACGCCAGTCTGCAACCTCTGCTATCTCTAACGGTCCTTCTGCACCCCAGTCTCAAACTTCTGCTTTCTGTATAAGTCCTTCTGAACCACGGATTCCAACCTCTGCTTTCTGTACCAGTCCTTCTGCACATTTGTCTCCAACCTCTGAACTCTGCAACCTTACTTCTGCACCCCATTCTCTAACCTCTGCTCTCTGTAACAATCCTTCTTCACCCCATGCTCTAACCTCTGCTCCCTGCAACAGTCCTTCTGTACTACAGTCTCCAACCTCTGCACTCTGTAACGGTTCTGCTGCACCCCAGTCTCCAAACTTTGCTCTCTGTAACATTCTTTCTGCACCTCAGTCTCCAACCTCTGCTCTCTGCGACAGTTCTTCTGCACCTCAGTTTCCAAAATCTGCTCTCAGCAACAGTTCTTCTAAACCCCAGTCTCCAATATCTGCACTCTGAAACAGATCTTCTATAAACCATTCTCTAACCTCTGCTCTCTGTAACAGTTTTTCTGTATGGCAGTCTCCGAACTCTGCTCTCTTCAGTGCTCCTTCTGCACCCCAGTCTCCAAACTCTGTTCTCTGTAACAGTCCTTCTGAACCCCAGTCTCAAACCTCTGCTCTCTGCAAAGATCCTTCTGCACCCCAGTCTCCAACCTATGTAATCTCCAACAGTCCTTCTGCACCTCATTCTGAAAACTCGGTTTTCTGCAAAGATCCTTCTCCACCCCAGTCTCCAAATTCTGCTCTCTGTAACAGTCTTGTTCAACCTCAGTCTCCAACCTCTGCTCTCAGTAAGATAATTCTGCAACCCTCTCTCCAGACTCTGCTCTCTGTAACAGTCCTTCTGTTCCCCAGTCTCCAACCTCTGCTCTCTGAAACAGTCCTTCTGCACCCCAGTTTCCAAATTCTGTTCTCTGTAACAATCCTTCTGCACCTCAGTTTCCAAACTCTGATCTCTGCAATGGTCTTACTGCACCTCAGTCTCTAGCCTCTGCTCTCTGCAACGATCCTTCTGCACCCCAATCTCCAACATCTGCTCTCTGCAACAGTAGTTCTGTACATCAGTCTGAAAACTCTGATCTCTTCAAAAATCCTTGTGCACCACAGTCTCTAAACTCTGCTTTCTGTAACAGTCCTTCTACAACTCAGTCTCTAACCTCTGCTCTCTGTAAGTCCTATTGAACCCCAGTCTCCAACCTCTGCTCTCTGTGAGATCCTTCTACACCCCAGTTTCCAAACTCTGCTCTCTGTAACATTCCTTCTCCACCCCAGTCTCCAACCTCTGCTCTCTGCAATGGTCTTTGTGCACGAAAGTCTCCAACCTCTGTTCTCGGCAACAGTCCTTCTTCACCCCAGTATCCAAACTCTGCTCTGGGTATCATTTCTTCTGCACCTCAGTCTCCAACTTCTGCTTTATGTAAGATCTTTCTGCAACAAAGTTTCGAACTCTGCTCTCTGTAACAGTCCTTATGCACCCCAGTCTCAAACCTCTGCTCTGTGCAACAGTTCGTCTGCAAAGCAATCCCAACCTCCGCACTCTGAAAGATCCTTCTGCACCCCAGTCTCCAAACTCTGATCTACGTAACAGTCCTTCTTCACCCCAGTCTCCAACTTCTGCTCCCTGCAAAAATCCTTCTGCACCCCAGTCTCCAACAATTGCTCTCAGTAACATTTAATCTGCACCTCAGTCTCCAACCTCTGCTCTATGTAAGATCCTTCTGCCACCCAGTCTCCAAACTCTGCTCTCTGTAACAGTCCTTCTGCACCCCAGTCTCCAACCTCTGCTCTGTGCAACAGTTCGTCTGCACCCCACTCTCCAAACTCTGCTCACTGTAAGATCCTTCTGAACCCCAATCTCCAAACTCTAATCTCTGTTAAAGTTCTTTTTCACCCCAGTCTCCAACATCTGCTCCCTGCAACAATTTTTCTGCACCCCAGTCTCCAAATTCTGCTCTCTGCAACAGTTCTTCTGCACTCCAGTCTTTAACATCTACTCTCTGAAACAGTTCTTCTGCATCCCATTGTCCAACTTCTGCTTTCTGTTTCCGTCCTTCTGCACCCCAGTCCAAACTCTGCTTACTGTAACAGTCCTTCTTTATCTCAGTCTACAACATCTGCTCTCTATTACAGTCCTTCTGCACCCCAGTCTCCAAACTCTGCTCTCTGCAACAGTCCTTCTTCACTCCAGTCTTCAACCTCTGCTCTGTGTAACAGTCTTTCTGCATCCCAGTCTTCAAAATCTGCTCTCTGCAACCGTCCTTTTGCACCCAAGTCTCCAACCTCTGCTCTCTGCAATAATTTTACTGCACCCCAGTTGCCAATCTCTGCTCTCTGTAACAATCCTTCTGCACCGCAGTCTCCAAACTCAGTTCTATATAATATTCTTTTGCAACCCAGTCTCCCAACTCTGCTATCTGTAACAGCCCTTCTGTACCCAGTCTCCAACCTCTGCTCTCTGTAACAGGCCTTCTGCACCCCAGTCTCCAAACTCTGCTCTCTGTATCAGTCCTTCTGCACCCCAGTCTCAAAAGTCTGCTCTCTTTAACAGTCTTTCTGTATCTCAGTCTCCTACGTCTGCTCTCTGCAACAGTTCTTCTGCACATCAGTCTCCAACATCTGCACTCTGAAACAGTTCTTCTCCACTCCAGTCTCCAACCTCTGCTCTCTGTAACAGTCCTCCTGTATTGCAGTCTCCAAAATCTGCTCTCTGTAATGGTCCTTCTGCACCTCAGTCTCCAACCTATGTTTTCTGTATCAGTCCTTCGGTACCCCAGTCTCCAACCTCTGCTATCTGCAACAGACCTTCTGCACCTCCATCTCCAAATTCTACTCTCTGCAAAAGTCCTTCTGCACCCAAGTCTCAAACACCTACTTTCTGCAACAGTCCTTCTTAAACCCAGTTTCCAAGCTCTGCTATCTGCAACAGTCCTTCTGCACCCCAGTCTCCAAACTCTGCTCTCTGTAACAGTCCTTCTGCACCTCAGTCTGGAAACTCTGCTTTCTGCAATGATCCTTCTACACCCCAGACTCCAAACAATGCACTCTGTAACAGTTTTTCTGCACCTCAGTCTCCAAACTCTGCTCTACGTAAGATCCTTCTGCCACCCAATCTGCAAAGTCTGCTCTCTGTAACAGCCCTTCTGCACCCCAGTCTCCAAAGACTGTTCTCTATAACAATCCTTCTGCACCCCAGTCTCCATCCTCTTCTCTCTGTGACAGTCCTTCTGAATCTCAGTCTCCTACATCTGCTCTCTGCAACAGTCCTTCAGCACCCCAGTCTCCAAATTCTTGTCCCTGCAACAGTCCTTTTACACCCCAGTCTCAATCCTCTGCTATCTGCAAGATTCCTTCTGCACTCCAGTCTCCAAACTCTGCTCTCTGTAACAATCCTTCTGTGCCTCAGTCTCCAACCTCTACACTCTGCAAAAGTCCTTCTGCACCTCAGTCTCCAACATCTGCTCTCTGTAAGATCCTTCTTCAACCCAGTGTCCAAACTCTGCCCTCTGTAACAGTCCTTCTGCACCCTTTCTCCCATCTCTCCTCTGAGTAACAGGCCTTCTGCACCCCAGTCTCCAACCTCTGCTCTCTGTAACAGGCCTTCTGCACCCCAGTCTTCAAACTCTGCTCTTTGTAACAGTCCTTCTGTACTGCAGTCTCCAACCTCTGCTCTCTGTAACGGTCCTTCTGCACCCGAGTCTTCAAACTCTGCGTTATGTATGAGTCATTCTTCACCCAAGTCTCCAAACTCTGCTCTCTGTAACAGTCCCTCTGCACCTCAGACTCCAACCTCTCTTCTCTGCAACAGTCCTACTGCGCCCCAATCTCCAACCTCTGGTCTCTGCAACAGTCCTTCTGCACCTCAGTGTCCTAACTCTGCTCTCGGTAAGATCCTTCTGAAACCCAGTCTTCAAACTCTGCTTTCTGCAATGGTCCTTCTGCACCCCAGTCTCCAAACTCTGATCTCTACAACAGTTATTCTGCACCCCAGTCTCCAAACTCTGCTCTCTGTAACAGTATTTCTGTACCTCAGTCTCCAATCACTGCTCTCTGCAACTGTCCTTCTACACCCCAGTCTCCATAATCTGTTCAACCCAACGATCCTTCTGAACCTAAGTCTCCAACCTCTGTTCTCTACATCAGTTCTTCTGCACCCCAGTCTCCAACCTCTGCGCTCGGTAACAGTCCTTCTGTACCGCAGTCTCGAACCTCTGTTCTCCATAAAGATCCTTATGCACCCCAGTATCCAACCTCTGCTATCTGTAACAGGCCTTCTGTCCCGCAGACTCCAACCTCTGCTACCTGTAATGGTCCTTTTGCACCCCAGTCTCCAACCTCTACTCTCTGTAACAATCCTTCTGCACCCCAGTCTCCAACCTCTGCTCACTGCAATGATCCTTTTGCACCCCAGTCTCCAACATGTGCTCTCTGCAATAGTCCTTCTGCAGCCCAGTCTTCAACATCTGCAGTCTGCAACAGTCTACCTGAAGCTCAGTGTGAAAATTCTGCTCTCTGCAATGATCCTTGTGCACACAAGTCTCCCAAATCTGCTTTCTGTGATACTCCTTCTGCACCTCAGTCTCCAGAATCTGCTCTCTGTAACAGTGCTTCTGCACCCCAGCCTCCAACCTCTGCTCTCTGTAAGATCCTTTCGCACCCCAGTTTCCAAATCTGCTCTCTGTAACATTCCTTCTGCTCCCCAGAATGAAAGCTCTGCTCTCTGTAACAGTCCTTCTGCTCACCAGTCTCCAACCTCTGCTCTCTGTAACAGTCCTTCTGCTCCCCAGTCTCCAACTTCTGCTCTCTGTAACAGTCCTTCTGTACCGCAGTCCTCAACCTCTGCTGTCTGCAACGATCCTTCTGCACCACAGTCTCCAACATCTCCTTTCTGTATCATTTATTCTGCACCACAGTTTCCAACCTCTTCTCTCTGTAACATTCCTTCTGCACCTCTGTCTCCAACCTCTGCTCTCTGCAACAGTTCTACTGCACCCCAGACTCCAAGGTCTGCACTCTGAATCAGTCCTTCTCCACACCAGTCTCCAACCTCTGCTCTATGTAACAGTCCTCCTGTAGTGCAGTCTCCAACATCTGCTCTCTGTAACGCTCCTTATGCTCCTCAGTCTTCAAACTCTGCTCTCTGTAACAGTCCTTCTGCACCCAAGTCTTAAACCTCTGCTTTCGGCAACAGCCCTTCTGCACACCAGTCTCCAAACTCTGCTTTCTGCAACACTCCTTCTGCACCCCAGTCTCCAAACTCTGCTCTCTGTGACAATCCTTCTGCACCTCAGTCTCCAAACACTGCTCTCTACAACGGTCCTTCTGAACCTCAGTCTCTAAACTCTACCCTCTGTAACAGTCCTTCTGAAACTCAGTCTCCAACATATTCTCTCTGTAAGATCCTTCTGCAACCCAGTCTGTAAACTCTGCCCTCTGGAACAGTCTTTCTGCACACCTTCTCCAAACTCTGCTCTCTGCAACAGTCCTTCTGCACCCGAGTCTCCAATATCTGCTCTCTGCAACAGTCCTTCTGCACCTCAGTCTGAAAACTCTGATCTCTGCAAGGATCACTCTGCACACCAGTCTCCAACCTCTGCTCTCTATAACAGTCCTGCTGTACCACAGTCTCCAAAATCTTCTCTCAGTAAGATCCTTCTGCAACCCTGTCTCCAAACTCTGCTGTTTGTAATAGTCCATCTGCACCCCAGTCTCCAACCTCTGCTCTGTGTAACAGGCCTTTTGCATTCCATTCTCCAACCTCTGCTGTCTGCATCAGTCCTTCTACACCGGAGTCTCCAAACTCTGGTTTCTGTATCAGTCCATCTGCACCCCAATCTCCAACCTCTGCTCTCTGTAACAGTCTTTCTGCACCTCAGTCTACAAACTCTGCTCTCTGCAACAGTCCTTCTTCAACCCAGTCTCCATCATCTGCTCTCCGCATCAGTCTTTCTGCACCAAAGTCTCCAAACTCTGCCTCTGTAACAGTCCTACTGAAAGGCAGTCTCCAAACTCTACTCTCTGCAACAGTGCTTCTGCACACAAATTTCAAATCTGTGCTCTCTGCAACAGTTCTCCTACACCCCATGTCCAGCCTCTGCTCTCTGCAGCAGTCCCTGTGCATCACAGTCTCCAACCTCCGCTCTCTATAATGATCCTTCTGTTCCTCATTCTCCAAACTCTACTCTCTGTAAAAGTACTTCTGCACCCCTTCTCCAAACTCTGCTCTCCGTAACAGGCCTTCTACACCCCAGTCTCCGACCTCTTTTCTCTATAACAATTTTTCTGTGCCCCAGTCTCCAACCTCTGCTCTTTACAACGATCCTTCTACACCCCAGTTTCCAACCTCTGCTCTCTGAAACAGTCATTCTGCACTCCAGTCTCCAACATGTGCTCTCTGCAATAGTCCTTCTGCACCTCAGTCTGAAAACTCTCTTCTCTGCAACGATCTTTCTGCACCCTAGTCTCAAACCTCTGCTCTCTGTAACACTCCTGCTGCACCTTGTTCTACAACCTCTGACCTCTGTAAGATCATTGAGCAACCTTGTCTAAAAACTCTGCTCTCCGTATGCTCTCTTTTTAACGGTCCTTATGTACTGTAGTCTCCAAACTCTGGACTATCTAGCGGTCCTTCTGCACCCCAGTCTCCAACCTCTGCTCTCTGTATCAGTACTTCTGCACCACAGTCTCCAAACTCTGCTCTCTGTAACATTTCTTCTGAACCCCAGTCTCAAACTCTGCTCTCTGTAACAGTTTTTCTATACGGCGGTCTCCAAACTCTGGTCTCTTTAACGGTCCTTCTGCACCCCAATTTCCAACCTCTGCTTTCTGTAACAGTCCTTCTCCACCTCAGTCTCCAAACTCTGCTCTCTGCAACAGTCCTTTTGCACCCCAGTCTCCAACTTCTGCTCCCTCTAAGAGTCGTTCTGCAACTCAGTCTAAAATATCTGCTCTCTGCAACATTTTTTCTGCAGCCCAGTCTCCATTCTCTGCTCTCTGCAATATTCCTTCTGCACCCCAATCTCCAACCTCTGCTCTCTGCAACAGTCTTTCTGCACCTCAGTCTCCAAACTCTTTTCTCTGTAACAGTCCTTCTGCACTTCACTCTCCAACTTCTGCTCTCTGTAGGATCCTACTAAAACCCAGTCTCAAACCTCTGCTCTCTGTATCTATTATTCTGCACCTGAGTCTCCAACCTCTGCTCTCTTTAACAGTACTTCTGCACCTCAGTCTGAAACCTTTGCTCTCCATGATTCTTCTGCACCCCAGTCTCCAACCACTGCTCTCTGTAACAGTCCACCTGCACCTCAGGCTCCAACATCTACTCTCTGTAAGTTCCTTCAGAAAACCAGTCTCCAAAATCTGCTCTCTGTAACAGTTTTTCTGCACGACAGTCTCAAACCTCTCCTCTCTGTAACAGGCCTTCTGCACTCTAGTCTCGAAACTCTGCTCTCTATAGCAGGCCTTCTGCACCCCATTCTCCAAACTTTGCTCTTTGTATCTATCCTTCTGCACCTCAGTCTTCAACCTGTGCTTTGTGTAACAGTCCTTCTGCACCCCAGTCTCCAAACTCTGCTCTCTGTATCAGTCCTTCTATACCGCAGTCTCCAAACTCTACTCTCTGTAACGGTCCTTCTGCACAACAATTTCAAATCTCTGCTTTCTGTAAGAGTCCTTCTGCAAGTCTGTCTCTAAACTCTGCTCTCTGTAACAGTCCTGCTACACCTCAGTCTCCAACCTCTGCTCTCTGTAACAGTACTTCTGCACCTCAGTCTGAAACCTCTGCTCTCCATGATTCTTCTGCACCCCAGTCTCCAACCACTGCTCTCTGTAACAGTCAACTTGCACCTCAGCCTCCAACATCTGCTCTCTGTAAGTTCCTTCAGCAAACCAGTCTCCAAACTCTGCTCTCTGTAACACTTTTTCTGCACTACAGTCTCAAACCTCTCCTCTCTGTAACAGGACTTCTGTACTCCAGTCTCAAAACTCTGCTCTCTATAGCAGGCCTTCTGAACCCCTCTCTCCATCCTCTGCTCTCTGCAACTGTCCTTCTGCTCCACAGTCTCCAACCTTTGCTCTCTGCAATTATCCTACTGCACCCCAGTCTCCAACATCTGATCTCTGCAACAGGCCTTCTGCACCTCAGTCTCCAAATTCTGCTCTCTGTAAGATTCTTCTGCAACCCTGTCTCCAACCTCTGTTCTCTCTAACAGTCCTTCTGCACCCCATCTCCAACCTCTGCTCTCCGCAAGAGTCATTCTGCACCCCAGTGTCCAAACTCTGCTCTCTGCAACAGTCCTTCTGCACCCTAGTTACCAACATCTGCTCTCTGCTACAGTCCTTCTGCACCTCATTCTCCAACCTATTCTCTCTGCAACAGTCTTTTTGCTCCCCAGTCTCCGAGATCTGCTCTTGGTAACAGTCCTTCTGTACTGCAGTGTCCGACCTCTGTTCTCTGTTTCGGTTCTTCTACACCCCTGTCTCCAAACTCTGCTTTCTTTATCAGCCTGTCTGAACCCCAGTCTCCAACATCTGTTCTGTGTATCCATCCTTCTGCACCTAAGTCTCCAACTTGTGCTCTCTGTAAGAGTCTTTCTGCATCCCAGTCTCCAACCTCTGCTCCCGGTAACAGTCCTAAACCGCAGTCTCAGAACTCTGCTTTCTTTAACGGTCCTTCTGCACGCCAATTTCCAACCTCTGCTTCCTGTAACAGTCATTCTACACCTCAGTCTCCAAACTCTGCTCTCTGTAACAGTCCTTCTACACCTCAGTCTCCAAACTCTGCTCTATGTAACAGTCCTTCTCCTCCTCAGTCTCCAACCTCTGCTCCCTGTAACAGTCCTTCTGCACCTCAGTCTGAAACCTCTACTCTCTGCATGATCCTTCTGCACCCCAGTCTCCAAACACTGCTCTCTGTAACAGTACACCTGCACATCAGTCCCTAAGCTCTGCTCTCTGTAAGATTCTTCAGCAACCCAGTCTCCAAACTCTGGTCTCTATAACAGTCCTTCTGCAGCCCACTCTCCAAGCTCTCCTCTCTGTAACAGGCCTTCTGCACGTCAGTGTCCATACTATGCTCTCTGTAGGAGGCCTTCTGCACCCCAGTCTCCAAACACTGCTCCATGCAATGATCCTACTGCACCCCAGTCTCCAACCTCTTATATCTGCAACAGTCCTTCTGCACCTCAGTCTCTAATTTCTGCTCTCTGTAAGATCCTTCTGCACCCCTGTCTCCAAGCTCTGCTATTTGCACCAATAATTCTGCACACCAGTCTTCAACCTCTGTTCTATGTAACAAGACTTCTGCACCTCAGTCTCCAAACTCTTCTCTCTGCAACAATCCTTCTGCACCGCAGTCTCTAAATTCTGCTCTCTGTAACAGTCCTTCTGTACTGCATTCTCCAAACTGTACTCTCTGTAACGTTCTTTCTGTACCCACTTCTATAGTCTCTGCTTTCTGTATCAGTCCTTCTGCAGCCCAGTCTTTAACTTCTGGTCTAAGCGTTTTTCTGCACCCCAGTCTCCAACCTCTGCTCTCTGCAACAGTCCTTCTGCACTTCAGTCTTCAACCTCTGCTCTCTGCCACAGTCCTTCTGCACCCCAGTGTCCAAACTCTGCTCTTCGTAACAATCTTTCTGCACCTCAGTCTGCAAACTCTGTTCTCTGAAACGGTCCTTCTGCACCCCAGTCTCCAATATCTACTCTCTGCAACAGTCCTTCTACACCCCAGTCTCCAACATCTGGTCTCTGCAACAGTTCTTCTGAACCACAGTCTGAAAACGCTGCTTTCTGAAACGAACCTCCTGCACCCCAGTCTCCTAACTCTGTTACAATCCTTCTGCACCTCAGGCTCCGTAATCTGCTTTCTGTAAGATCCATCTGAACCCCAGTCTCCAACATCTGCTCTCTGTAAAACTCCTTCTGAACCTCAGTCTCCAACCTCTGCTCTCTGCAACAGCCTTCTGCACCCCAGTCTGCAAACTATGCTCTCTGCAACGATCTTTCTGGACCCCAGTCTCCAACATCTGCTCTCTGCAACAGTCCTTCTGCACCACAGTCTCCAACCTCTGCTCCCTGTAAGATCTTTCTGCACTCCAGTTTCCAAACTCTGCTCTTTCTAACATTCCTTCTCCACCCTAGTCGCCAACCTCTACTTTCTGCAAGGTTCCTGCGGCACCCCAGTCTCCAAACTCTGTTCTCTGCAACAGTCCTTCTGCTCCCCAGTATCCAATATCTGCTCTCTGTAAAAGTTCTTCTGTACTGCATTCACCAAACTCTGCTCTCTGAAACGGTCCTTCTGCACGCCAGTCTCCAACCTCTGCTTTCTGTATCAGTCCTTATAAACCCCAGTCTCCAACCTCTGTGCTCTTTGTCTATCCTTCTTCACCTTAGTTTCTAACCTGTGCTTTCTGTAACAGTCCTTCTGCACCCAAGTCTCCAAACTCTGCTCTGTGTAACGGTCCTTCTGCACCCCAATTTCCAACCTCTATTTGCTGTAACAGTCTTTCTGCACCTCAGTCTCAAAACTCTGCTCTCCGTAACTGTCCTTCTACACCACAATCTCCAACCTCTGCTCTCTGTAACAGTACTTTTGCACCTCAGTCTGAAACCTCTCCTCTCCACGATCCTTCTGCACCCCAGTCTCCAACCACTGCTCTCTGTAAGATTTTTCAGCAACCCTTTCTTCAAAATCTGCTCTCTGTACCAGTCTTTCTGCACCCAAGTCTCCAACCTCTCATCTCTCTAACAGGCCTTCTGCACGTAAGTCTCCAAATCTGCTCTCTTTAGCAGGCCTTCTGCACGCATATCTCCAAACTCTGCTCTCTGCAACGATTTTTATACACCCGAGTCTTGAACCTCTGCTCTCTGTAATGATCCTACTGCACCCCAGTCTCCAACCTCTGATCTCTACAACAGTCCTTCTGCACCTAACTCTCCAAATCTGCTCTCCATAAGATCCTTCTGCACCGCTTTCTCCAACCTCTGCTCTCTGTAATAGTTCTTCTGCACTCCAGTCTCCAAACTCTGATCTCTGTAACAGTTCTTCTGTACCGCAGTCTCCAAACTCTGCTCTTTGTAACACTGCTTCTATACCTCAGTCTCCAACCTCTGCTCTCTGTAACAGTCTTTCTGCACCCCAGTCTTGAACCTCTACTATTGGTAAAAGTTCTATACTGTAGTCTTCAACCTCTGATCTCTTTAATGGTCCTTCTGCATTCCAATATCCAAACTCTGCTTACTGTAACAGTCCTTTTGCACCTGAATCTCCAAACTCTGATCTATGTAACAGTCCTTATACAACCCAGTCTCCAACCTCTGCTCTCTACAACAGTCCTTCTGCACCCCAGTCTCCAACATATGCTCTCTGCAACAGTACTTTTGTACCTCAGTCTGAAAACTCTGCTGTCTGGAACGAACCTTCTTCACCCCAGTCTCCTACCTCTGCTCTCTGTAACAGTCCATCTACACCTCAGTTTCCAACCTCTGCTCTCTTTAACAGTCCTTCTGCAACTCAGTCTCCAAATTCTGCTCTCTGTAAGATCCTTCTGCAAGGCTGTCTCCAAACTCTGTTCTCTGTAACAGTCTTTATGCACCCCAGTCTCCAACCTCTGCTCTCCACAACAGTTCTTCTGCACCTCAGTCTCCAAACTCTGCGCTCTGCAACAGTCCTTTGGCACCCTAGTTACCAACATCAGATCTCTTTTACAGTCTTTCTGCAACCCAGTCTCCAACCTCTGCTCTCTG
The DNA here is from genome assembly GCF_052094955.1 of Ictidomys tridecemlineatus. Taxonomy (NCBI): domain Eukaryota; kingdom Metazoa; phylum Chordata; class Mammalia; order Rodentia; family Sciuridae; genus Ictidomys; species Ictidomys tridecemlineatus. Next base: position 91,085 of record NW_027522479.1, on the reverse strand, counting down.
TAACAGTCCTCCTGTAATGCAGAATCCAATCTCTACTCTCTGTAACGGTCTTTCTGCACCCCAGTCTCCAATATCTGCTCTCTGTAACAGTCCTTCTGAACCCCAGTCTCTAACCTCTGCTGCCTTTATCAGTCCTTCTGCACCCCAGTCTCCAACCTCTGCTCTCTGTAACAATTTTTCTGCACCTCAGTCTTCAAACTCTGTACTCTGCAACGTTACTTCTGCACCTAAATTTCCAACATCTACTCTCTGTTTTAGTCTTTCTGCACCTGATCCTTCAAGCTCTGCTCTCTGTAGGATCCTTCTCCAACCCATTCCTCAACCATTGCTCTCTGTAACCATCCTTCTGCACCTGAGTCTCCAAACTCTGTTCTCTCTTAGGATCCTTCTACACTTCACTCTCCAACCTCTCCTCTCTGCAAAGATTCTTCTGCACCACAGTCTCCAAGCTCTGCTCTCTGCAACAGTCCTTCTGCAAACCAGTCTCCAACATCTGCTGTCTGCAACAGTCCTTCAGCAACTCAGTCTAAAAACTCTGCTCTCTGAAACGATTCTTCTGCACCTCAGTCTCCTAACTCTGCTCTCTGTAAGGCCCTTCTGCAACCCAGTCTCCAAACTCTGCTCTCTGTAACAGTCCTTATGCAGAATAGTTTCCAACTTCTGCTCTCTGTAACAAAAATTTTGCAACCCAGTCTCGAACCTCGGCTCTCTGTAACAGGCCTTCAGAACCCCAGTCTTTAACCTCTTCTCTCTGCAATGATTTTTATCCACCCCAGTCTCCAACCTCTGCTCTCTGTAACAGTCCTTCTGCAGACCAGTCTCCAAACTCTGCTCTCTGTAACTGTCCTTCTGCACCTCAGTCTCCAAACTCTGCACTCTGTAACAGTCCATCTGCACCTCAGTCTTTAAAATCTGCTCTCTGCAACTATTCTTCTGGACCCCAGTCTCCAACTTCTGCTCTCTGCAACAGTCCTTTTGCACCACAGTCTCCAGACCCTGCTCTCTGTAAGATCTTTCTAAACTCCAGTTTCCAAACTCTGCTCTCTGTAACATTCCTTCTCCACCCCCTTCTCGAACTTTTGTCCTCGGCAACAGTCCTGCTGCTCCCCAGTCTCTGAGATCTGCTGTGTGTAACAGTCCTTCTGTACCGCAGTCTCCAAACTCTGCTCTCTGTAACGGTCCTTCTATACCCCAATTTTTAACCTCTGATTTCTTTAACAGTACTTCTGCAACTCAGTCTCCAAACTCTGCTCTCTTTAACACTCCTTCTACACCTCAGTCTCCAACCTGTGCTCTCTGTAACATTCCTTCTGCACCCCAGTCTCCAACCTCTGCTCTCTGCATTGGTACCTCTGCACCCCAGTCTCCAAACTTGTTCTCTACAACAGTCCTTCTGTACTGAAGTATCTAACCTCTGTTCACTCTAATGGTCCATTTGCGACCCAGTCTCCCACCTCTACTTTCTATATCAGTCCTTCTGCACCACAGTCTTCAAACTCTGCTCTCTGTAACAGTCATCCTGCACCTCACTCTGCAACCTCTGCTTTCTGAAACAGTCCTTCTGAAACCAGTCTTCAAACTCTGCTCTCTGCAAGAGTTTTTCTGCACACCAGTCTCCATCCTCTGCTCTCTGCAACAGTCCTTCTCCACCCTAGTCTCCAACCTCTGCTCTCTGTATCAGTCATTCTGTACTGAAATCTCCATCCTATGCTCTCAGTAAGGGTCCTATTGAACCCCAGTCTCCAAACTCTGCTTTCTGTATCAGTCTTTTTGCACCCCAGTCTCCAAACTGTGCTCTCTGTAACAGTCTTTCTGCACCTCAGACTCCAAACTCTGCTCTTTGTAACAGTCCTGCTGCACCCCAATCTCCAACCTCTGCTCTCTGCAACAGCCCTTCTGCACCTCAGTGTCCAACCTCTGCTCTCTGTAAGATCCTTCTGCAACACACTCTCCTATCTCTACTATCTGCAATGGTCCTTCTGCACTCCGGTCTCTAACCTCTTTTCTCTACAACACTTCTTCTGCACCCCAGTCTCCAACCTCTGCTCTCTATAACAGTACTTCTGTTCCGCAGTCTCCAACCTCTGTTTCCTTTAATGGTTCTTCTGCACCCCAGTTTACAACCTCTTCTTTCTGTATCAGTCCTTCTGCACCACAGTTTCTAAACTCTGCTTTTTGTAACAGTCCTTCTGCACCTCAGTCTGCAACCTCTGCTCTCTGCAATAGTCCTACTGCACCCCAGTCTCCAACACCTGCTCTCGACAACAGTCTTTCTTTACTCTAGTCTCCAAACTTTGCTCTTTGCAACAGTCCTTCTGCACCACAGTCTCCAACCTCTGCTTTCTGTATCAGTCCTTCTGCACCCCAGTCTCCAACCTCTGCTCTCTGTAACAGTCGTTCTGCACTTCAGTCACCAACCTCTGCTCTCTGAAACAGTCCTTCTGCACCCTTGCTCTCTGCAACAGTCCTTCTTCAGCCCAGCCTCCAATATCTGCTCTCTGCCACAGTCCGTCTCCACCCCAGTCTCCAACCTCTGCTCTCTTTAACAGTCCTTCTGTACTGCAGTCTCCAAACTCTCTTTTTAACGATCCTTCTGCTCCCCAGTCTACAAACTCTTCTTTCTGTATCAGTTTTTCTGAACCCCAGTCTCCAAACTCTGCTCTCTGTAACTTTCTTTCTGCACCTCAGACTCCAACCTCTGCTCTCCGCAACAGTCTTTCTGCGCCCCAGTCTCCAACCTCATCTCTGCAACAGTCCTTCTGCACCTCAGTGTCCAACCTCTGATCTCTGTAAGAACCTTCTGAAACCCAGTCTCCAACTTCTGCTTTCTACAATGGTCCTTCTACACCCAAGTCTCTAACCTCTGTTCTCTACAACACTTATTCTGCACCCAATTCTCCAGCCTCTTCTCTCTGTAACAGTACTTCTACACCCCAGTCTCCAAACTCTGCTTTCTGTATCAGGCTTTTTGCACCACAGTCTCCAACCTCTGCTCTCTGTACAGTTCTTCTGCACCCCATTCTCCAACCTCTGCTCTCTTCAACAGTCCTTATTCACCCCATTCTTCAACCTCTGCTATCTGCAACAGTCATTCTGCACCACAGTCTCCAACATCTTCTACCTACAACAGTCCTTTACCCCAGTCAAAAGGGTGCTCTCAGTAACAGCCCTTCTATACTGCAGTCTCCAAACTCTGCTCTCGGTAAGCGTCATTCTGCACCCCGGTCTCTAACCTCTGCTGTCTGTAACAGTCCTTCTGCACATCAGTTTAAAACCTCTGCTTTATGTAAGATCCTTCTGCAACCTACTCAGCAAACTCTGATTTTTGTATCAGTCCTTCTACCCCTCAGTCTCCAACCTCTGTTTCTGCAACAGTCCTGCTACACCTCAGTCTCCAAACTCTGATATCTGCAACAGTCCTTCTGCACCACAGTCTCCAACCTCTGCTCTCTGCAACAGTCCTTCTGCACCCCAGTCTACAACATCTGCTCTCTGCAACATTTCTTCTTCACCCCAGTCTACAACCTGTGCTCTCTGTAACTGTCCTTTGAACCCCAGTGTCCAACATCTGCTCTCTGTAGCGATCCTTCTGCGCCTCACTCTCCAAACACTGCTCTCTGCAAAGATCCTTCTGCATCTCAGTCTTAAACCTCTGTTCTCTGCAATGATCCTTCTACACACCAGTCTCCACCCTCTGCTCTCTATAACAGTCCTTCTGAACATCAGTGTCCAAACTCTGCTCTCCGTCACAATCCTTCTTCACCTCAGTCTCCAACCACTGCCTTCTGTAACAGTCCTTCTGCACCTCAGTCTCCAACCTCTGCTCTCTGCAACAGTCCTGCTGCACCCCAATCTCCAACCTCTGCTCTCTGCAACAGCCCTTCTGCACCTCAGTGTCCAACCTCTGCTCTCTGTAAGATCCTTCTGCAACACACTCTCCAATCTCTACAATCTGCAATGGTCCTTCTGCACCCCGGTCTCTAACCTCTTTTATCTACAACACTTCTTCTGCACCCCAGTCTCCAACCTCTGCTCTCTATAACAGTCCTACTGTTCCGCAGTCTCCAACCTCTGTTTCCTTTAATGGTTCTTCTGCACCACAGTTTACAACCTTTTCTTTCTGTATCAGTTTTTCTGCACCACAGTCTCCAAACTCTGCTCTCTGTAACAGTCTTTCTGCACCTCAGTCTGCAACCTCTGCTCTCTGCAATAGTCCTACTGCACCCCAGTCTCCAACACCTGCTCTCGACAACAGTCTTTATCTACTCTAGTCTCCAACCTTTGCTCTTTGCAACATTCCTTCTGCACCACAGTCTCCAACCTCTGCTTTCTGTATCAGTCCTTCTGCACCCCAGTCTTCAACCTCTGCTCTCTGTAACAGTCGTTCTGCACTTCAGTCACCAACCTCTGCTCTCTGCAACAGTCCTTCTGCACCCTTGCTCTCTGCAACAGTCCTTCTGCAGCCCAGCCTCCAATATCTGCTCTCTGCCACAGTCCTTCTCCACCCCAGTCTCCAACCTCTGCTCTCTTTGACAGTCCTTCTGTACTGCAGTCTACAAACTCTCTTTTTAACGATCCTTCTGCTCCCCACTCTACAAACTCTGCTTTCTGTATAAGTTTTTTTCTAAACCCCAGTCTCCAACCTCTGTTCTCTGTAACTTTCCTTCTGCACCTCAGACTCCAACCTCTGCTTTCCGGAAGTCTTTCTGCGCCCCAGTCTCCAACCTCATCTCTGCAACAGTCCTTCTGCACCTCAGTGTCCAACCTCTGATCTCTGTAAGAACCTTCTGAAACCCAGTCTCCAACTTCTGCTTTCTACAATGGTCCTTCTACACCCGAGTCGCCAACCTCTGTTCTCTACAACACTTATTCTGCACCCAATTCTCCAACCTCTTCTCTCTGTAACAGTACTTCTACACCCCAGTCTCCAAACTCTGCTTTCTGTATCAGGCTTTTTGCACCACAGTCTCCAACCTCTGATCTCGGTTACAGTTCTTCTGCACCCCATTCTCCAACCTCTGCTCTCTTCAACAGTCCTTCTGTACCATAGTCTCCTCACCTACTCTCTGCAACAGTCTTCTGTACCCCAGTCTCCAATCTCTGCTCTGTGTAACAGTCCTTCTGTAGTGCAGTCTCCAACCTATGCTCTCTGAAACAGTCCTTCTTCACCCCATTCTTCAACCTCTGCTATCTGCAACAGTCATTCTGCACCACAGTCTCCAAAATCTTCTACCTACAACAGTCTTTTACCCCAGTCAAAAGGGTGCTGTCTGTAACAGCCCTTCTATACTGCAGTCTCCAAACTCTGCTCTCGGTAAGCGTCATTCTGCACCCCGGTCTCTAACCTCTGCTGTCTGTAACAGTCCTTCTGCACATCAGTTTAAAACCTCTGCTTTATGTAAGATCCTTCTGCAACCTACTCAGCAAACTCTGATTTTTGTATCAGTCCTTCTACCCCTCAGTCTCCAACCTCTGTTTCTGCAACAGTCCTGCTACACCTCAGTCTCCAAACTCTGATATCTGCAACAGTCCTTCTGCACCACAGTCTCCAACCTCTGCTCTCTGCAACAGTCCTTCTGCACCCCAGTCTACAACATCTGCTCTCTGCAACATTTCTTCTTCACCCCAGTCTACAACCTGTGCTCTCTGTAACTGTCCTTTGAACCCCAGTGTCCAACATCTGCTCTCTGTAGCGATCCTTCTGCGCCTCACTCTCCAAACACTGCTCTCTGCAAAGATCCTTCTGCATCTCAGTCTTAAACCTCTGTTCTCTGCAATGATCCTTCTACACACCAGTCTCCACCCTCTGCTCTCTGTAACAGTCCTTCTGAACATCAGTGTCCAAACTCTGCTCTCCGTCACAATCCTTCTTCACCTCAGTCTCCAACCACTGCCTTCTGTAACAGTCCTTCTGCACCTCAGTCTCCAACCTCTGCTCTCTGCAACAGTCCTGCTGCACCCCAATCTCCAACCTCTGCTCTCTGCAACAGCCCTTCTGCACCTCAGTGTCCAACCTCTGCTCTCTGTAAGATCCTTCTGCAACACACTCTCCAATCTCTACAATCTGCAATGGTCCTTCTGCACCCCGGTCTCTAACCTCTTTTATCTACAACACTTCTTCTGCACCCCAGTCTCCAACCTCTGCTCTCTATAACAGTCCTACTGTTCCGCAGTCTCCAACCTCTGTTTCCTTTAATGGTTCTTCTGCACCACAGTTTACAACCTTTTCTTTCTGTATCAGTTTTTCTGCACCACAGTCTCCAAACTCTGCTCTCTGTAACAGTCTTTCTGCACCTCAGTCTGCAACCTCTGCTCTCTGCAATAGTCCTACTGCACCCCAGTCTCCAACACCTGCTCTCGACAACAGTCTTTATCTACTCTAGTCTCCAACCTTTGCTCTTTGCAACATTCCTTCTGCACCACAGTCTCCAACCTCTGCTTTCTGTATCAGTCCTTCTGCACCCCAGTCTTCAACCTCTGCTCTCTGTAACAGTCGTTCTGCACTTCAGTCACCAACCTCTGCTCTCTGCAACAGTCCTTCTGCACCCTTGCTCTCTGCAACAGTCCTTCTGCAGCCCAGCCTCCAATATCTGCTCTCTGCCACAGTCCTTCTCCACCCCAGTCTCCAACCTCTGCTCTCTTTGACAGTCCTTCTGTACTGCAGTCTACAAACTCTCTTTTTAACGATCCTCCTGCTCCCCACTCTACAAACTCTGCTTTCTGTATAAGTTTTATTCTAAACCCCAGTCTCCAACCTCTGTTCTCTGTAACTTTCCTTCTGCACCTCAGACTCCAACCTCTGCTTTCCGGAAGTCTTTCTGCGCCCCAGTCTCCAACCTCATCTCTGCAACAGTCCTTCTGCACCTCAGTGTCCAACCTCTGATCTCTGTAAGAACCTTCTGAAACCCAGTCTCCAACTTCTGCTTTCTACAATGGTCCTTCTACACCCGAGTCGCCAACCTCTGTTCTCTACAACACTTATTCTGCACCCAATTCTCCAACCTCTTCTCTCTGTAACAGTACTTCTACACCCCAGTCTCCAAACTCTGCTTTCTGTATCAGGCTTTTTGCACCACAGTCTCCAACCTCTGATCTCGGTTACAGTTCTTCTGCACCCCATTCTCCAACCTCTGCTCTCTTCAACAGTCCTTCTGTACCATAGTCTCCTCACCTACTCTCTGCAACAGTCTTCTGTACCCCAGTCTCCAATCTCTGCTCTGTGTAACAGTCCTTCTGTAGTGCAGTCTCCAACCTATGCTCTCTGAAACAGTCCTTCTTCACCCCATTCTTCAACCTCTGCTATCTGCAACAGTCATTCTGCACCACAGTCTCCAAAATCTTCTACCTACAACAGTCTTTTACCCCAGTCAAAAGGGTGCTGTCTGTAACAGCCCTTCTATACTGCAGTCTCCAAACTCTGCTCTCGGTAAGCGTCATTCTGCACCCCGGTCTCTAACCTCTGCTGTCTGTAACAGTCCTTCTGCACATCAGTTTAAAACCTCTGCTTTATGTAAGATCCTTCTGCAACCTACTCAGCAAACTCTGATTTTTGTATCAGTCCTTCTACCCCTCAGTCTCCAACCTCTGTTTCTGCAACAGTCCTGCTACACCTCAGTCTCCAAACTCTGATATCTGCAACAGTCCTTCTGCACCACAGTCTCCAACCTCTGCTCTCTGCAACAGTCCTTCTGCACCCCAGTCTACAACATCTGCTCTCTGCAACATTTCTTCTTCACCCCAGTCTACAACCTGTGCTCTCTGTAACTGTCCTTTGAACCCCAGTGTCCAACATCTGCTCTCTGTAGCGATCCTTCTGCGCCTCACTCTCCAAACACTGCTCTCTGCAAAGATCCTTCTGCATCTCAGTCTTAAACCTCTGTTCTCTGCAATGATCCTTCTACACACCAGTCTCCACCCTCTGCTCTCTGTAACAGTCCTTCTGAACATCAGTGTCCAAACTCTGCTCTCCGTCACAATCCTTCTTCACCTCAGTCTCCAACCACTGCCTTCTGTAACAGTCCTTCTGCACCTCAGTCTCCAACCTCTGCTCTCTGCAACAGTCCTGCTGCACCCCAATCTCCAACCTCTGCTCTCTGCAACAGCCCTTCTGCACCTCAGTGTCCAACCTCTGCTCTCTGTAAGATCCTTCTGCAACACACTCTCCAATCTCTACAATCTGCAATGGTCCTTCTGCACCCCGGTCTCTAACCTCTTTTATCTACAACACTTCTTCTGCACCCCAGTCTCCAACCTCTGCTCTCTATAACAGTCCTACTGTTCCGCAGTCTCCAACCTCTGTTTCCTTTAATGGTTCTTCTGCACCACAGTTTACAACCTTTTCTTTCTGTATCAGTTTTTCTGCACCACAGTCTCCAAACTCTGCTCTCTGTAACAGTCTTTCTGCACCTCAGTCTGCAACCTCTGCTCTCTGCAATAGTCCTACTGCACCCCAGTCTCCAACACCTGCTCTCGACAACAGTCTTTATCTACTCTAGTCTCCAACCTTTGCTCTTTGCAACATTCCTTCTGCACCACAGTCTCCAACCTCTGCTTTCTGTATCAGTCCTTCTGCACCCCAGTCTTCAACCTCTGCTCTCTGTAACAGTCGTTCTGCACTTCAGTCACCAACCTCTGCTCTCTGCAACAGTCCTTCTGCACCCTTGCTCTCTGCAACAGTCCTTCTGCAGCCCAGCCTCCAATATCTGCTCTCTGCCACAGTCCTTCTCCACCCCAGTCTCCAACCTCTGCTCTCTTTGACAGTCCTTTTTACTGCAGTCTACAAACTCTCTTTTTAACGATCCTTCTGCTCCCCACTCTACAAACTCTGCTTTCTGTATAAGTTTTTTTCTAAACCCCAGTCTCCAACCTCTGTTCTCTGTAACTTTCCTTCTGCACCTCAGACTCCAACCTCTGCTTTCCGGAAGTCTTTCTGCGCCCCAGTCTCCAACCTCATCTCTGCAACAGTCCTTCTGCACCTCAGTGTCCAACCTCTGATCTCTGTAAGAACCTTCTGAAACCCAGTCTCCAACTTCTGCTTTCTACAATGGTCCTTCTACACCCGAGTCGCCAACCTCTGTTCTCTACAACACTTATTCTGCACCCAATTCTCCAACCTCTTCTCTCTGTAACAGTACTTCTACACCCCAGTCTCCAAACTCTGCTTTCTGTATCAGGCTTTTTGCACCACAGTCTCCAACCTCTGATCTCGGTTACAGTTCTTCTGCACCCCATTCTCCAACCTCTGCTCTCTTCAACAGTCCTTCTGTACCATAGTCTCCTCACCTACTCTCTGCAACAGTCTTCTGTACCCCAGTCTCCAATCTCTGCTCTGTGTAACAGTCCTTCTGTAGTGCAGTCTCCAACCTATGCTCTCTGAAACAGTCCTTCTTCACCCCATTCTTCAACCTCTGCTATCTGCAACAGTCATTCTGCACCACAGTCTCCAAAATCTTCTACCTACAACAGTCTTTTACCCCAGTCAAAAGGGTGCTGTCTGTAACAGCCCTTCTATACTGCAGTCTCCAAACTCTGCTCTCGGTAAGCGTCATTCTGCACCCCGGTCTCTAACCTCTGCTGTCTGTAACAGTCCTTCTGCACATCAGTTTAAAACCTCTGCTTTATGTAAGATCCTTCTGCAACCTACTCAGCAAACTCTGATTTTTGTATCAGTCCTTCTACCCCTCAGTCTCCAACCTCTGTTTCTGCAACAGTCCTGCTACACCTCAGTCTCCAAACTCTGATATCTGCAACAGTCCTTCTGCACCACAGTCTCCAACCTCTGCTCTCTGCAACAGTCCTTCTGCACCCCAGTCTACAACATCTGCTCTCTGCAACATTTCTTCTTCACCCCAGTCTACAACCTGTGCTCTCTGTAACTGTCCTTTGAACCCCAGTGTCCAACATCTGCTCTCTGTAGCGATCCTTCTGCGCCTCACTCTCCAAACACTGCTCTCTGCAAAGATCCTTCTGCATCTCAGTCTTAAACCTCTGTTCTCTGCAATGATCCTTCTACACACCAGTCTCCACCCTCTGCTCTCTGTAACAGTCCTTCTGAACATCAGTGTCCAAACTCTGCTCTCCGTCACAATCCTTCTTCACCTCAGTCTCCAACCACTGCCTTCTGTAACAGTCCTTCTGCACCTCAGTCTCCAACCTCTGCTCTCTGCAACAGTCCTGCTGCACCCCAATCTCCAACCTCTGCTCTCTGCAACAGCCCTTCTGCACCTCAGTGTCCAACCTCTGCTCTCTGTAAGATCCTTCTGCAACACACTCTCCAATCTCTACAATCTGCAATGGTCCTTCTGCACCCCGGTCTCTAACCTCTTTTATCTACAACACTTCTTCTGCACCCCAGTCTCCAACCTCTGCTCTCTATAACAGTCCTACTGTTCCACAGTCTCCAACCTCTGTTTCCTTTAATGGTTCTTCTGCACCACAGTTTACAACCTTTTCTTTCTGTATCAGTTTTTCTGCACCACAGTCTCCAAACTCTGCTCTCTGTAACAGTCTTTCTGCACCTCAGTCTGCAACCTCTGCTCTCTGCAATAGTCCTACTGCACCCCAGTCTCCAACACCTGCTCTCGACAACAGTCTTTATCTACTCTAGTCTCCAACCTTTGCTCTTTGCAACATTCCTTCTGCACCACAGTCTCCAACCTCTGCTTTCTGTATCAGTCCTTCTGCACCCCAGTCTTCAACCTCTGCTCTCTGTAACAGTCGTTCTGCACTTCAGTCACCAACCTCTGCTCTCTGCAACAGTCCTTCTGCACCCTTGCTCTCTGCAACAGTCCTTCTGCAGCCCAGCCTCCAATATCTGCTCTCTGCCACAGTCCTTCTCCACCCCAGTCTCCAACCTCTGCTCTCTTTGACAGTCCTTCTGTACTGCAGTCTACAAACTCTCTTTTTAACGATCCTTCTGCTCCCCACTCTACAAACTCTGCTTTCTGTATAAGTTTTTTTCTAAACCCCAGTCTCCAACCTCTGTTCTCTGTAACTTTCCTTCTGCACCTCAGACTCCAACCTCTGCTTTCCGGAAGTCTTTCTGCGCCCCAGTCTCCAACCTCATCTCTGCAACAGTCCTTCTGCACCTCAGTGTCCAACCTCTGATCTCTGTAAGAACCTTCTGAAACCCAGTCTCCAACTTCTGCTTTCTACAATGGTCCTTCTACACCCGAGTCGCCAACCTCTGTTCTCTACAACACTTATTCTGCACCCAATTCTCCAACCTCTTCTCTCTGTAACAGTACTTCTACACCCCAGTCTCCAAACTCTGCTTTCTGTATCAGGCTTTTTGCACCACAGTCTCCAACCTCTGATCTCGGTTACAGTTCTTCTGCACCCCATTCTCCAACCTCTGCTCTCTTCAACAGTCCTTCTGTACCATAGTCTCCTCACCTACTCTCTGCAACAGTCTTCTGTACCCCAGTCTCCAATCTCTGCTCTGTGTAACAGTCCTTCTGTAGTGCAGTCTCCAACCTATGCTCTCTGAAACAGTCCTTCTTCACCCCATTCTTCAACCTCTGCTATCTGCAACAGTCATTCTGCACCACAGTCTCCAAAATCTTCTACCTACAACAGTCTTTTACCCCAGTCAAAAGGGTGCTGTCTGTAACAGCCCTTCTATACTGCAGTCTCCAAACTCTGCTCTCGGTAAGCATCATTCTGCACCCCGGTCTCTAACCTCTGCTGTCTGTAACAGTCCTTCTGCACATCAGTTTAAAACCTCTGCTTTATGTAAGATCCTTCTGCAACCTACTCAGCAAACTCTGATTTTTGTATCAGTCCTTCTACCCCTCAGTCTCCAACCTCTGTTTCTGCAACAGTCCTGCTACACCTCAGTCTCCAAACTCTGATATCTGCAACAGTCCTTCTGCACCACAGTCTCCAACCTCTGCTCTCTGCAACAGTCCTTCTGCACCCCAGTCTACAACATCTGCTCTCTGCAACATTTCTTCTTCACCCCAGTCTACAACCTGTGCTCTCTGTAACTGTCCTTTGAACCCCAGTGTCCAACATCTGCTCTCTGTAGCGATCCTTCTGCGCCTCACTCTCCAAACACTGCTCTCTGCAAAGATCCTTCTGCATCTCAGTCTTAAACCTCTGTTCTCTGCAATGATCCTTCTACACACCAGTCTCCACCCTCTGCTCTCTGTAACAGTCCTTCTGAACATCAGTGTCCAAACTCTGCTCTCCGTCACAATCCTTCTTCACCTCAGTCTCCAACCACTGCCTTCTGTAACAGTCCTTCTGCACCTCAGTCTCCAACCTCTGCTCTCTGCAACAGTCCTGCTGCACCCCAATCTCCAACCTCTGCTCTCTGCAACAGCCCTTCTGCACCTCAGTGTCCAACCTCTGCTCTCTGTAAGATCCTTCTGCAACACACTCTCCAATCTCTACAATCTGCAATGGTCCTTCTGCACCCCGGTCTCTAACCTCTTTTATCTACAACACTTCTTCTGCACCCCAGTCTCCAACCTCTGCTCTCTATAACAGTCCTACTGTTCCGCAGTCTCCAACCTCTGTTTCCTTTAATGGTTCTTCTGCACCACAGTTTACAACCTTTTCTTTCTGTATCAGTTTTTCTGCACCACAGTCTCCAAACTCTGCTCTCTGTAACAGTCTTTCTGCACCTCAGTCTGCAACCTCTGCTCTCTGCAATAGTCCTACTGCACCCCAGTCTCCAACACCTGCTCTCGACAACAGTCTTTATCTACTCTAGTCTCCAACCTTTGCTCTTTGCAACATTCCTTCTGCACCACAGTCTCCAACCTCTGCTTTCTGTATCAGTCCTTCTGCACCCCAGTCTTCAACCTCTGCTCTCTGTAACAGTCGTTCTGCACTTCAGTCACCAACCTCTGCTCTCTGCAACAGTCCTTCTGCACCCTTGCTCTCTGCAACAGTCCTTCTGCAGCCCAGCCTCCAATATCTGCTCTCTGCCACAGTCCTTCTCCACCCCAGTCTCCAACCTCTGCTCTCTTTGACAGTCCTTCTGTACTGCAGTCTACAAACTCTCTTTTTAACGATCCTTCTGCTCCCCACTCTACAAACTCTGCTTTCTGTATAAGTTTTTTTCTAAACCCCAGTCTCCAACCTCTGTTCTCTGTAACTTTCCTTCTGCACCTCAGACTCCAACCTCTGCTTTCCGGAAGTCTTTCTGCGCCCCAGTCTCCAACCTCATCTCTGCAACAGTCCTTCTGCACCTCAGTGTCCAACCTCTGATCTCTGTAAGAACCTTCTGAAACCCAGTCTCCAACTTCTGCTTTCTACAATGGTCCTTCTACACCCGAGTCGCCAACCTCTGTTCTCTACAACACTTATTCTGCACCCAATTCTCCAACCTCTTCTCTCTGTAACAGTACTTCTACACCCCAGTCTCCAAACTCTGCTTTCTGTATCAGGCTTTTTGCACCACAGTCTCCAACCTCTGATCTCGGTTACAGTTCTTCTGCACCCCATTCTCCAACCTCTGCTCTCTTCAACAGTCCTTCTGTACCATAGTCTCCTCACCTACTCTCTGCAACAGTCTTCTGTACCCCAGTCTCCAATCTCTGCTCTGTGTAACAGTCCTTCTGTAGTGCAGTCTCCAACCTATGCTCTCTGAAACAGTCCTTCTTCACCCCATTCTTCAACCTCTGCTATCTGCAACAGTCATTCTGCACCACAGTCTCCAAAATCTTCTACCTACAACAGTCTTTTACCCCAGTCAAAAGGGTGCTGTCTGTAACAGCCCTTCTATACTGCAGTCTCCAAACTCTGCTCTCGGTAAGCGTCATTCTGCACCCCGGTCTCTAACCTCTGCTGTCTGTAACAGTCCTTCTGCACATCAGTTTAAAACCTCTGCTTTATGTAAGATCCTTCTGCAACCTACTCAGCAAACTCTGATTTTTGTATCAGTCCTTCTACCCCTCAGTCTCCAACCTCTGTTTCTGCAACAGTCCTGCTACACCTCAGTCTCCAAACTCTGATATCTGCAACAGTCCTTCTGCACCACAGTCTCCAACCTCTGCTCTCTGCAACAGTCCTTCTGCACCCCAGTCTACAACATCTGCTCTCTGCAACATTTCTTCTTCACCCCAGTCTACAACCTGTGCTCTCTGTAACTGTCCTTTGAACCCCAGTGTCCAACATCTGCTCTCTGTAGCGATCCTTCTGCGCCTCACTCTCCAAACACTGCTCTCTGCAAAGATCCTTCTGCATCTCAGTCTTAAACCTCTGTTCTCTGCAATGATCCTTCTACACACCAGTCTCCACCCTCTGCTCTCTGTAACAGTCCTTCTGAACATCAGTGTCCAAACTCTGCTCTCCGTCACAATCCTTCTTCACCTCAGTCTCCAACCACTGCCTTCTGTAACAGTCCTTCTGCACCTCAGTCTCCAACCTCTGCTCTCTGCAACAGTCCTGCTGCACCCCAATCTCCAACCTCTGCTCTCTGCAACAGCCCTTCTGCACCTCAGTGTCCAACCTCTGCTCTCTGTAAGATCCTTCTGCAACACACTCTCCAATCTCTACAATCTGCAATGGTCCTTCTGCACCCCGGTCTCTAACCTCTTTTATCTACAACACTTCTTCTGCACCCCAGTCTCCAACCTCTGCTCTCTATAACAGTCCTACTGTTCCACAGTCTCCAACCTCTGTTTCCTTTAATGGTTCTTCTGCACCCCAGTTTACAACCTCTTCTTTCTGTATCAGTCCTTCTGCACCACAGTCTCCAAACTCTGCTCTCTGTAACAGTCCTTCTGCACCTCAGCCTGCAACCTCTGCTCTCTGCAATAGTCTTACTGCACCCCAGTCTCCAACACCTGCTCTCGACAACAATCTTTCTCTACTCTAGTCTCCAACCTCTGCTCTTTGCAACAGTCCTTGTGCACCACAGTCTCCAACCTCTGCTTTCTGTATCAGTCTTTCTGCACCCCAGTCTCCAACCTCTGCTCTCTGTAACAGTCGTTTTGCACTTCAGTCACCAACCTCTGCTCTCTGCAACAGTCCTTCGGCACCCCAATCTCAAAATGGTACTCTCTGAAAAAGGCTTTTTCCACCCTAGTCTTCAAACTCTGCTTACTGCAACAGTTCTTCTGCACCACAATCTCCAACCTCTAGTCTCCGTAAGAGTCCTTCTGTACCCATGTCTCCAACCTCTACTCTCTGCAACAGTTCTTCTGTACCCCAGTCTCAAACATCTGCTCTCTACAAAAGTTTTTCTGCACCCCAGTCTCCAATCTCTGCTTTTTGTATCAGTACTTCTGCACTCAAGTCTCTAACCACTTCTCTCTGTAAAAGTCTTTCTGCAATTCAGTGTTTAAATTCTTTTCTGAGCAACAGTCACTCCCCACGCAAATCTCCAACGTCTGCTCTCTGCAACAGTTCTTCTGCACCCCAGTCTCCAACCTCTGCTCTCTGCAATGATCCTTCTGCACCCTGTCTCCAAACTCTGCTTGCAGCAACAGTCCTTGTGCACCAGTCTCAGTATATCTCTCTGCAACAGTTCTACTGTATTTCAGTCTGAAAACTTTGCCCTCTGCAATAATCCTTCTTAACCCCAGCGTCCAACCTCTGCTCTCTGTAACAGTCTTTCTGTTCCTCAGCCTCCAAAGTCTGCATTCTGTAAGACCCTTCTGAAACCCAGTCTGCAAACTCTGCTCACTGTAACAGTCCTTCTGCACCCCAGTATCCAATTTCTGCTCTCTGTAACAGGCCTTTTGCATTCCAGTATCCAATCTCTTCTCTCTGCCACAGTCCTTCTGCACCCCAGTCTCCAACATCTGCTCTCTGCAACACTATTTCTGAACCCTAGTAACCAACCTCTGCTTTCTGTATCAGTCCTTTTGCACCCCAGTCTGCATCCTCTGCTCTCTGTAATAGTTCTTCTGCACCTCAGTCTCCAACCTCTATTCTCTGCAACAATCCTTCTCCACCCCAGTCTCCAACTTCTTCTCTCGGCCACAGTCCTTCTGCACGTCAGTCTCCAAACTCTACTCTCTGCAACAGTCCTTCTACACCCCAGTCTCCATCCTCTGCTATCTATAACAGTCCTTCTCTGCCTCAGTCTCCAACCTCTGCTCTATGTAAGATCCTTATGCAACCCAGTTCTTAAACTCTACTCTCTGTAACTGTCCTTCTGCACCCCAGTCTCCAAGCAATGCTCTCTGTAAAAGGCCTTCTGTACTCCAGTCTTTAAACTCTCCTGTCTGTAGCAGGAGTTTTGACCCCAGTCTCCAATCTCTTCTCTCATCAACGATCCTTCTGCACCCCAGTCTCCAACCTCTGCTCTCCGCAACAGTCCTTCTGCATCCCAGTTTCCAAAGTATGCTTTCGGTAAGATAATTCTGCACACCTGTCTCCAACCTCTGCTCTCTGTAACAGTCCTTCTGTACAACAGTCTCCAACTTCTTCTCTCTGTAAGGGTCCTTCTGCACCTCAGTATCCAAACTCTACTCTCTGCAACACTCCTTCTGCACCCCAGCCTCCAAACTTCTTTCTGCAACAGTTTTTCTGCACCTCAGTCTCCAAACATTGCGCTCTGTATAAGTCCTACTGAACCCCTGTCTCCAAACTGTGCTCTCTGTAAAAGTCCTTAATCACGACAGTCTCCAAACTCTGGTGTATCTAAGTATCCTTCTGCACACGTCTCCAACATCTGCTCTCTGCAACAATCCTTCTGCACCAGAGTCTCTAACATCTGCTCTCAATAACAGTCATTTTGAACCTCAGTCTCCAAACTCAGCTCTCTGCATTGATCCTTCTGCACCTCAGTCTCGGAACTCTACTCTCTGTAAGAGTCCTTCTGCACTCTGGTCTCAAACCTCTGCTGTCTGGAAAGATCCTTCTTCACACCAGTCTCCGACGTCTGCTCTCTGCAACAGTCCTTCTGCACCCCAGTCTCCAAACTCTGCTCTTTGCAACGATCCTTCTGCACCCCAGTATCCAACATCTGCTCTCTGCAAAAGTCCTTCTGCACCCCAGTCTCCAACATCTGCTCCCTGCAACAGTCCTTCTGCACCTCAGTCTGAAAACTCTGCTCTCTGCAATGATTATTGTGCACCCCAGGCTCCAAATTCTGCTTTCTGTAACAGTCTTTCTGCACCTCAGTCTCCATCCTCTGCTCTCTGTAAGATCAATCTGCACTCCAGTTTCCAAACTCTGCTCTCTGTAATATTCATTCAGCTCACAAGTCTCCAAGCTTTGCTCTCTGTAAAGGTCATTCTGTCCCGCAGTCTCCAACCTGTGCTCTCTGTAACAATTTTTCTGCACCCCAGTAAACAACCTCTGCTCTCTGCAATGATCCTTTTGCACCCCAGTCTCCAACCTCTGCTCTCTGCAAAAGTCCTTCTGCAACCCAGTCTCCAACATCTGATCTCTGCAACAGTCCTCCTTAACCTCAGTCTGATAACTCTGCTCTCTGCTAAGATTTTTGTGCACCCCAGTTTCCCAACTCTTCTTTCTGTAACAGTTTTTCTGCACCTCAGTCTCCAAAATCTGCTCTGTGTAACAGTGATTCTGCACTCAGCCTCCAAACTCTGCTCTCTGTAAGATCGTTTCGCACCCCAGTTTCCAAATCTGCTCTCAATAACATTCCTTCTGCTCCCCAGAATCAAACCTTTGCTCTCTCTATCATACCTTCTGCTCCCCAGTCTCCAACCTCTGCTCTCTGAAACAGTCCTTCTGCTCCCCAATCTCCAAATTCTGCTCTCTGTAACAATCCTTCTGTACTGCAGTCCCCAACTTCTGATCTCTGTAACTGTCCTTCTGCACCCCAATCTCCAACCTCTCCTTTCTGTATCATTCCTTCTGCACCAAAGTTTCCAAACTCTGCTCTCTGTAACATTCCTTCTGCAACTCAGTCTTCAACCTCTGCTCTTTGCCACAGTTATTCTGCACCCCAGTCTTCAACCTATGCTCTCTGCAACAGTTCTTCTGCACCCCAGTCTCCAAGGTCTGCACTCTGAAACAGTCCTTCTCCACACCATTCTCCAAACTCTGCTCTCTGTAACAGTTCTTCTGTAGTGCAGTATCCAAAAACTGCTCTCTTTAACAGTCCTTCTGCTCCCCATTCTTCAACCTCTGCTTTCTGTATCAGTCCTTCTGCACCCCAGTCTCCAACCTCATCTCTCTGTAACAGTCCTTCTGGACCTCACTCTCCAAATTCTGCTCTCTGCAACAGTCCTTCTGCACCCAAGGCTCAAACTTCTGCTTTCTGAAACAGTCATTCTACACCCCAGTCTCCAAACTCTGTTATCTGCAACAGTCCTCTGCACCCCAGTCTCCAACATCTGCTCTCTTTATCAATCCTTCTGCACCTCAGTTTCCAAACTCTGCTCTCTACAATGGTCCTTCTACAACTCAGTCTCTAAACTCTACTCTCTGTAACAGTCCTTCTGCACCTCAGTCTCCAACATCTGCTCTGTGTAAGATCCTCCTGCAACCCAGTCTATAAACTCTGCCCTCTGTAACAGTCCTTCAGCATACCTTGTCCAACCTCTGTTCTTGTAACAGTTTCTTTGCACGTCAGTCTCAAACCTCTGTTCGCTACAACGATCCTTCTGCACCTCAGTCTCTAACCTCTGCTCTCTGCAACACTCTTTCTGCACCTCAGACTGAAAATTTTTTTCAGTGCAACGATCATTCTGCACCCCAGTCTCCAACCTCTGCTCTCTGTAAAAGTCCTGTCGTACAACAGTCTTCAAACTCTGCTCTCTGTAAGATCCTTCTGCAACCCTGTATCCAAACTCTGCTGTCTGTAACAGTCTTTCTGCACCCCATTCTCTAAACTCTGCTCTGTGTATCAGGCCTTTTGCACCCCATTCTCCAACCTCTGCTCTCTGCAACAGTCCTTCTGCACCGGAGTCTCCAAACTCTGCTTTCTGTATCAGTCCATCTACACCCCAATCTCCAAACTCTGCTCTCTGTAACTGTCCTTCTGCACCTCAGTCTACAAACTCTGCTCTCCGCAACAGTCCTTCTGCACCTAAGTCTCCAAACTCTGCCTCTGTAACAGTCCTACTGAAAGGCAGTCTCGAACCTCTACTCTCTGCAACAGTACTTCTGCACCAAAATCTCAAAGCTGTGCTCTCGGCAACAGTTCTTCTACACCCCATGTCCAAACTCTGCTCTCTGTAACAGGCCGTCTGAACCTTAGTCTCCAACCTCTGCTTTCTGGAACAGTCCTTCTGCACTCCAGTCTCCAAACTCTGTTCTCTGCAACAGTCCTTCTGCACCCCAGTTTCAAACCTCTGCTCTCTGCAAAAGTCCTTCTGCACCCCAGTCTCCAAACTCTGCTCTCTGCAACGATCCTTCTGTACCAAAGTCTCCAACCTCTGCTCTCTGGAAAAGTCCTTCTTCACAACAGTCTCCAAACTCTACTCTCTGTAAGATCTTTCTGCACTTCAGTTTCCAAACTCTGCTCTCTGTAAAATTCCTTCTCCACCCCAGTCTTTAATCTCTGCTTTCTGCAAGTGTCATCACCCCAGTCTCCAACCTCTGTCCTCTGCAACAGTCCTTCTGCACCCCAGTCTCCAACATCTGCGTTCAGTAACAGTTTTATGGCAACCAAGTCTCCAAACTTTGCTTTCGGTATCAGTCCTTCAGAACACCAGTCTCAAAACTTTGCTCTCTGTATCTATCCTTCTGCACCTCAGTCTCCAACCTGTGCTCTCTGTAACATTCCTTCTACACCCCAATTCCCAAACTCTACTCTCTGTAACAATTTTTCTATACCGCAGTCGGCAAACTCTGGTCTTTGTAACGCTCTTTCTGCACCCCAATTTCCAAACTCTGCTCTCTGTAACAGTACTTCTACACCTCAGTCTTTAACCTGTGCTCTCTTTAACAGTCTTTCTGCACCTCAGTCTGACACCTCTCCTCTCTGCACGGTCCTTCTGCACCTCAGTCTCCAACCACTGCTCTCTGTAACAGTCCACCTGCACCTCAGTCTCCAACCTCTTCTCTCCGTAAGATCCTTCAGCTACGAGTCTCCAAATTCTGCTCTCTATAACAGTCCTTCTGCACGCCAGTCTCCAAACTCTGCTCTCTGTAGCAGGCCTTCTGCACCCCAGTCTCCAAAATCTGCTCTCTGCAACGATCCTTCTGCACCCTAGTCTCCAACCTCTGCTCTCTGCAATGATCCTAATGCACCACAGTCTCCAAACTCTGATCTCTGCAACAGTCCATCTGCACCTCAGTCTCCAAATTCTGTTCTCTGTAAGATGCTTCTGCACCACTGTATCCAACCTCTGCTCTCTGAAGCAGTCTTTCTGCACCCCAGTCTCCAACCTCTTCTCTCTACAAGAGTCCTTCTGCACACTGGTTACCAACATCTGCTCTCTGCAACAGTCCTTCTGCACCCCAGTCTCCAACATCTGCTCTCTGCAACAGTTCTTCTGCACCTCAGTCTGAATACTCTACTCTCTGCAACGACCCTTCTTCACCCAGTCTCCTACCTCGGCTTTCTGTAACAATCCTTCTGCACCTCAGTCTCCCAACTCTGCTCTCTGTAAGATCCTTCTTCAATCCAGTCTTTAAACTCTGCACTTTATACGTGTCCTTCTGCACAACAGTCTCCAACTTCTGCTCTCAGTAATAGGACTTCTGCACCCCAGTCTCCAACTTCTGCTCTCTTTAACAGGCCTTCTGCACCCCAGTCTCATATCTCTTCTATCTGCAATGATTCTTCTCCACCCCAGTCTCCAATATCTGCTCTCTGCAACAGTCCTTTTGAACCCCAGTCTCCAAACTCTACTCTCTGTAAGATCGAACTGAACCCCAGTCTCCACCCTATGCTCTCTGTAACAGTCCTTATGCCCCCAAGTCTCCGAACTCTGTTTTCGGTAACAGTCCTTCTGCACCTCAGTCTCCAAATTCTGCTTTATGTAAAAGTCCTTCTGCACCCCAGGCTCTAAAATCTGCTTTCTGCAAAAGTCCTTCTGAACCCCAGTCTTCAACATCTGCTCTCTGCAACAGTCCTTCTGCACCACAGTCTCCAACCTCTGCTCTCTGTAAGATCCTTTTTCACTCCAGTTTCCAAACTCTGCTCTCTGTAACATTTCTTCTTTACCCCAGAATCCAACTTCTGTCCTCTTCAACAGTCCTTCTGATTCCCAGTCTCCGAGATCTGCTCTCTATAACAGTCCTTCTGTACCGCAGTCTCCAACCTCTGCTCTTTGTAACAATCCTTCTACACCCAGGTCTCCAACTTCTGCTTTCTGTATCAGTCTGCCTGAACCCGTGTCTCCAAAATCTGTTCTCTGTATCTATCCTTCTTCACCTCAGTCTCCAACCTATGCTCTATGGAAGAGTCCTTCTGCAGCACAGTCTTTAAATTATGCACTCTATAACAGTCCTTCTGCAAAACAGTCTTCAAGCTCTACTCTCATTAACAGGACTTCTGCACCCCAGTCTCCAAACTCTGCTCTCTGTAACAAACCTTCTGTACCGCAGTCTCCAACCTCTGCTCTCTATAACACTCTTTTGCACCCCAGTCTCCAACCTCTGCTTTCCGTATCAGTCCTTATGCATGACAGTCTCCAAACTCTTCTCTCTGTAACAGTCCTTCTGCACCTAAGTCTCCAACCTCTGCGCTCTGCAAAAGTCTTTCTGCTCCCCAGTATACAAATTCTGCTCTTTGCAACAGTCCTTCTCCAGGCCAGTCTCCAACCTCTGCTCTCAGTAACAGTCTTTCTGTACTGTAGTCTCCAAGCTGTGCTCTTTTAAACGGCCTTTCTGCACCAAAGTCTCCAACCTCTGCTCTGTGTATCAGTCCTTCTGCACGGCAGTCTCCAACATCTGCTCTCTGTAACAGTCCTGCTGCATATAAGTCTCCAACCTCTGCTTTCTGCAACAGTCCTTCTACACCCCAGTCTCCAACCTCGGCTCTCAGCAACAGTCCTTCTACACCGCAGTCTCCAACCTCTGATCTCTTCAACAGTCTTTCTGCACCCCAGTCTCCAACTTCTGTTCTCTGTAACAATTTTTCTGCACCTCATTCCCCAAACTCTGCTCTCTGCAATCGTCCTTATGCACCCCATTCTCGAACTTCTCCTCTCTGTAACAATCGTTTTGCACCCCAGTATCCAACCTCTGTTCTCTGCAACAATCCTTTTACATCCCAGTCTCCAACCTCAGCTCTCTGCAAAAGTCTTTCTGCACCCCAGTCTCCAACATCTGCTCTCTGAAACAGTCCTTCTTCACCTCAGTCTGAAAACGCTGCTCTGTGCAACGATCCTTCTGCAACCAAGTTTAAAACTCTGCTTTCTGTAACAGTCCTTCATCATCTCACCTCTCAAGAGATTTTCTGTACTTCATATCACCTCTCAACAGTCCTTCTGCACACCATTCTCCAAACTCTGTTGTCTGCAAGAGTCCTTCAGCACCTCAGTCCCCAAAATCTGCTCCCTGCAACAATCCTTCTGCACCTTAATCTCCAAATTCTGTTCTCTGCAACAGTTCTTGTCCACCCCAGTATCCAACATCTACTCTCTGAAACACTCCTTCTCCACCCCAGTCTCCAACCTCTGCTCTCTGTAACATTCCTTCTGTACTTCGATCTCCAACCTCTGCTCTCTGTAAGGATCCTTCTGCACCCCAGTCTCCAACATCTACTTTCTGTATCAGTCCTTCTGCACCCCAGTCTCCAACCTCTGCTCTCTGTAACAGTCCTTCTGTACCTCAGTCTCCAAACTCTTCTCTCTGCAAAAGTTTTTCTGCACCCCAGTCTCCAACCTCTGCTGCCTGCAAAAGTCCTTCTACACCCCAGTCTCCAACCTATGCTATCTGCAACAGTCCTTCTGCACCCCAGTCTCCAACTTCTGCTCTCTGTAACAGTCCTTCTATACCGCAGTCTCCAAACTGTGCTCTCTGTAACGGTCCTTCTGCACACCAATTTCCAATCTCTGCTTTCTGTAACAGTCCTTCTGCACGTCAGACTCCAACATCTGCTCTCTGTATGTTCCTTCAGCAAACCAGTCTCCAAACTCTGCTCTCTATAACAGTCCTTCTGCACCCCAGTCTCCAACCGCTGCTCTCTGTAACAGTCCTTCTGCACCATATTCTCAAACCTCTGCTCTCTGTTAAAGTCATTCTATACTGCAGTCTCCAACATCTGCTCTTTGTAAGGGTTCTTCTGCACCCCAATTTCCAACCCCTGCTTTAAGTAACAGTCCTTCTGAACCTCAGTCACCAAACTATGCTCTCTGTAACAGTCCTTCTGCACCTCAGTTTCCAACCACTGCTCTCTGTTACAGTCCTTCTGTGCCTAAGTCTGAAACCTCTACTCTCTGCCCGATCTTTCTGCAACCCAGTCTCCACCACTGCTCTCTGTAACAGTCGACCTGCACCCCAGTCTGTAAACTCTGTTCTCTGAAACAGTTCTTCTGCACGCCAGTCTGAAATATCTGCTCTCTGTAATGGTCTTTCTGTAACCCAGAATGCCACCTCTGCTTTCTGTATCATAATTCTTCACCCCAGTCTCCAACGTCTGCTCTGTGTAACAGTCCTTCTGCATCTCAGTCTCCAACCTCCGCTCTCTGCAACAGTCCTTCTGCACCCCAGTCTCCAACCTCTGCTTTCTGCAACTCCTTCTGCACCACAGTCTCTGACCTGTGCTCTCTGTAACAGTCCTTTTGCACCGCAGTCTCCCACCTCTTCTCTCTGTAACGATCCTTCTGCACCACAGTCTGCAACTTTGCTCTCTTCAACGTTTCTTCTGCAACTCAGTTTCCAACTTCTGCTTTCTGAAAGGATCTTTCTGCACCCCAGTCTCCAACCTCTGCTCTCTGTAACTGTTTTTCTTTACCTAAGTCTCCAACCTCGGCTCTCTGCAGCCGTCTTTCTGCACCCCAGTCTCCAACCTCAGCTCTCTGCAACGATCCTTATGCACCCCAGTGTCCAACAGCTGCTCTCTGCAACAGTCCTTCTGCACCCCAGTCTCCAATGTCTCCTCTCTTTAACACTTCTTCTGCACCCCAGTCTCCAACCTCTGTTCTCTGTAAGGTCCTTCTGCACCCCAGTTTCCAAACTCTGCTCTCTGTAACATTCCTTCTCCAACCCATTCTCCAACCTCTGCTTTCTTCAACGGTCCTGCTGCAACCCAGTCTCCAACCTCTGCTTTCTGTATCAGTAATCTGCACCCCAGTCTCCAAACTTTGCTCTCTGTAACATTCTTTCTGCACCTCAGTCTCCAACCTCTGCTCTCTGCGACTATTTTTCTGCACCCAAGTCTCCAACCTCTGCTCTCTTGTACAGTTCTTCTGAATCCCAGTCTCCAATATCCGCACTCTGAAACAGTTCTTTTATAAACCATTCTCTAACCTCTGCTCTCTGTAAGAGTCCGCCTATATTGCAGTCTCTAAACTCTGCTCTCTGTAACGGTCCTTTTACACCCCAGTCTCCAACCTCTGCTTTCTGTATCAGTCCTGCTGCACCCCAGTCTCCAAATTCTGCTCGCTGCAACAGTCCTACTGCACCCAAGTCTCCAACACCTGCTCCCTGCAACCGTCCTTTCGCACCCCAGTCTCCAACCTCTGCTGTCTGCAACAGTCCTTCTGCACCCCAGTCTCCAACCTCTGCTCTCTGCAACAGTTCTTCTGCACCTCATTCTCAAACCTCTGCTCTTTGTAAGATTTTTCTGCAACCCAGTCTCCAAACTCTGCTCTCTCTAACAGTCCTTCTGCACCCCAGACTCCAAACTCCGCTCTCTAGAACAGGCCTTCTTCGCCCCAATCTCTAACCTCTGCTCTCTGTAAGATTATTCCTTAACCCCAGTCTCCAACATCTACTCTCTGCAACAGTCCTTCTGCACTGAAGTCTCCAACATCTGCTCTCTGCAACACTCTTTCTATAACCCAGTCTTTAACTTCTGCTCTCTGCAACAGTCCTTCTACCCTCCATTCTCCATACTCTGCTCACCCCAACAATATTTCTGCACCCCAGTCTCCAAACTCTGTTCTCTATAACAGTTCTAATGCACCCCAGTCTGTAAACTTTGCTCTCTTTAAAAGTCCGTCTGTATCACAGTCTGCATACTTTGTTCTTTTTAAGGGTCCTTATGCACGCCAGTAACCAAACTCTGCTTTCTGTATCCGTCGTTTTCCACCCCAGTCCTCACAATCTGCCCTCTGCAACAGTCCTTCTGCAACTCAGTCTGCAACCTCTGCTCTCTGCAACAGTCCTTCTATATCCCAGTCTCCATCCTCTCCTCTCTGGAACAGTCGTTTTGCACCCCAGACTCCAACATCTGCTCTCTGAAACAGTTCTTCTCCAGCCCAGTATCCAGCCTCTGCTCTCTATAACAGTCCTTCTGTACTGCAGTCTCCAACCTCTGCTCTCTGTAAGGGTCCTTCTGCATCAGAGTCTTCAACTTCGGTTCTCTGTAACAATCCTTCTGCACCTCAGTTCCCAAACTCTGACCTCTGCAATGGTCCTTCTGCACCCCAGACTCTAACTTAAGCTGTCTGCAACCATCCTTTTGCACCATTGTCTCCAACCTCTGCTCTCTGCAAAAGTCTTTCTGAACCCCAGTCTCCAACATCGGCTCTCGGCAACAGTCTTTCAGCACCTCAGTCTGAAAACTCTGCTCTCTGCAATGATCCTTGTGCACCCCAGTCTACAAACTCTGCTTTCTGTAACAGTCCTTCTGCAACTCAGTCTCCAACTTTTGCTCTCTGCAACAGTTCTTCTGCACCCCAGTCTTTAACATCTACTCTCTGAAACAGTCCTTCTACACCCCTGTCCAAATGCAGAAGAATGAGACCTGAACTATTGCTCACCTGCGAAAAATGAACTCAAAATTCATTAAAGACCCAGGCATTAGACCAGAAATTATGCAGATTCTAGAAAAAAACAAAGTCAATACTCCAACCTACAGGCAGAGGCAATGACTTTCTCATTAGGATGCCAAAGCTCAGGAGATAACACCAAAAGTTAGCTAACAGGATGGCATGAAATTAAGAAGGTTCTGCACAGAAAAAGAGACAATTAGAATATTAAAAGAGAACGTACGGAAAGGGAGAAAATCTTTATGAGGGGCTCTTGTAAAAGAGGATGAATATTCAGAATATTAATAAAGAACTCAAAAAATTTAACAAAAACCCCACAATTATTTAATAACCCAATTATCATATAACCCAATTACCAAATGGGAAACTAAATGAACTAAAAAGACACGTCTTAGAAGAAAATATGTGAGTGGACAACAAATATATGAAAATACTTGCAAGTCAAGACTACCCTGAGATTTCATCTCACTTCAGTGACAAAGGCAACCACCAAGAATACAAACAGAAACCAGTGTGACAAGGATAGAATTGGAGAAAAAGGAGCACTTTCACCCTGTTGGTGGGCATGTAAATCAACACAACCACCACGGAAATCGGGATGGATACTCCTCGGGAGTAGCCATGGACCACCCTGCGACCCAGCTCTACCTCTGCTTGGTATTTATCACAGTGGATCGAAGTCATCATACTATAATGACACATACATGCCCATGAACCAGCCGAGGTGACATCAGTGGACGAATGGATAAAGAACATCTGGTATATGCACACTGGAATTTCATTCAGCCATAAAGAAGAACAAAATTATGTCATGCTGGAATATGAATGGATCTTCAGAATATTAAGGGAAATTAGCAACTCAGAAAGTTAAGGGCTGTATGTTTTTCCTCTGTTAAAGCTAGAGGGGGAAAAGGAAGGAAAGTTGGGAAGGGAGTCTCATCATGAAAGTTGAAGGAAGATCAGTAGAGTCAAGGCACCAGGGGAGGAGGTGAGGAAAAGGGAAATATTGGAATGATATTGGCTAAATTTCACGGTTATTTTGTGTGCATGTTCAAATATGTGTCAGCATATCCCACCATTATGGACTACTACAATGCACCAATGAAGTGTGAAAAAAACAGTTTCACATTACATGGGACAGGCACTATTCTAGGAGGGTGCCCATTTTTTGCCATCTATAAATACCACGATCATTTACCACTGTCAAAAATCTCTACAGATTCAAATGTTCTGATCACTGCTCCACCACATGGCCTCTTCTACATCAGGGTCCCCTTATTCTCACTGAAATCAGGAAGCCCGTTTAAACAATGCCATCTGTTAATGTCTTCCCAGGCTGCCAAGGACAGCGGCTGCGGGTTTCACAAGGATCTGGTGCTGCCTTCTGAACACATGTCCACGAGGCCTTGGAGAAGGCTGGTGCTCCAGGCCCTTCTCCAGATCCAGCTGTGAGGCCAGGGATGTGGTCACATAACACGCCATCCAACACCTTATTTATTTCTGATCACCATCCTTTCCATTATTCCAGGATCATATTGGTCATTGAACTTAAGCAAACACTGAGTCCAGATTTCAGTCCATCAACCAAAGAGAGTCTAATAGCCACTCCCCGTGGCTCAGAAAAATCCTTGGCCCTAACATTTCTGGTGATTACGTCCCTGTGACTGCATTCAAGATGATCCAGCAATATATCCTGACTTCTTTGATCTAGAAGACTCAAACAAATACTCTTATATATTCTTAAGGCTCCTATTAACAAAATACAATAAAATATTTACCTTTTATTTTGGTGTGACCCTTATACTCTCCTGGGCTATATTTTATACTCTTACCTGAGGCGTTCCAGGATCAGACCCCAATTAAGAGTCTGGTGACAATGTGGGATGATGGATGAGCATCTTAAAGACAATTGGGCTGGGGATGTGGCTCAAGCAGTAGTGCGCTTGCCTTGCATGCGTACGGCCCAGGTTCGATCCTCAGCACCACATACCAACAAAGATGTTGTGTCCGCCGAGAACTAGAAAATTAATATTAAAAATTCTCTCTCTCTCTCTTTCTCTCTCTCTCTCTCTCTCTCTCTCTCTCTCTCTCTCTCTCTCTTTTTCTCCCCCTCTCCCCTCTCCTCTCCTCAACTCTCCTCTCCTCTCTCACTCACTCTTTAAAAAAAAAAGGACAACTGCCCAAGTAGAGTCACCATAGGGTCTTCAATTTAGGGAAGCTTGTCTCCTCGGGGGAGGAGGTGCTGCTTCTGACAGCAACGAGTGTTAATGGAGATTTCAGGGATCAAGGCTCTGAGATTTGTCTAATTCAACTGGTATTTTGCCATTCTAATTGACAGGGTCTCAATCATTCCCCCATTAATGTCCTAATTGACATAAGAGAGACCTGGAAAAATTGTGGATTTATAATTTTCTTTGTACTTTTGCAATTTGTAGAATTTGATGTTTTATTCTGATATTAACCTTTATCAGTTTCCAGAGAGAAAATATTTCTGATGATCTGAACCTGACTTGAAGGAGGAATATAATGCTTGAACCTATCATTTTCTTTCTGTAAGTCTCCCACTCCAGTCAGTAACAGCAGTCTGTAGTCATGTTGTAATGTTCATTCCCACCCTGAAGGTCGATGGTGTTATTCCAAAGCTCAGTTTTCCATAGACATTGGATTTCAGGCCACGATAACTTAAAGTCTCTGTTGGGTCATTGCACACCAGGAATTATCAGGTCTCCTTTCCCATGGGCTGTGACATCATCAACATATTCAATTCCCTCAGGTCAGTCATCCAACCTACCTCCTCAGATCTGTTATCTAGAACCATCTCTGATGTAAACCACTATTGTGGTCAGTGCCACCATGGTCAGGTAGAGATTAAGAACGACTCTTGATGTCTTAGGGTAGAGGCAGTTGACACAGAAAAAAAGATATAAAATGGTTGGGAGATCTGGAAGAAAAATGGAAAATAGGGCAGGTGACACCACCCCATATATGGAAACCCTAACTTCCCTGGAAAGAGACGCTCATTTCACACTGCTGTGACCCACATTTAGGAACAGCTGTTTAGGAGCCTGCACACACAGCTCCTGGAACCAAGGAGATTAGTTCCTGCCTCTACAGGGCTGGTTTGCTGCTGCTGCTATGGGATCAAAAAGAACCCGCTTTCTTTCTTTCCTTTCTTCCTCTCTGCCTAGTGTTTGGATGATCTTGACAGAACCTCCTAAAATGGAGGCTTGCAGAGAGGGGAGTGTGGGAAACGAGGTTCTCGTACTTTCTGTCCGTCTGGTGTGGGGAGAACACAGAAGGACAGAGATGGTGCTGAACACCCACACAAGGTGTCCAACATACTTGAACCTGAAAGTGGTAAAAGGGTGTTTGTGAAAAGAGAGGAGAGAAAATGAATCTCAGAGATTTTAAAAGCGGGAGTTGGAGTTGAAGCTCCAGATACAGACTCTCTAACCAGGTGCCTACAAGTCCCTGGGAGGCATCTTTTTTCAGATGACTGTATACTCCAGTTTGAAGATTGGTCTAGACTTTGATCATGCAAAGGGATGCACACCCTCCACCCAGCTTCTTCAGGGCACTCTGGATATCGTTGCATCTCAGGCTGTGAATGACGGGGCTCAACAGGGGGCTCACCACACAGAAGAGCACAGAGACCAGGGTGTCCACGTCCAGCCTTCTCTGGGCATGTCATAGTGGAAGTTGGCTGTTCCATAAAAGACCACCACAACAGTGAGGGGGGACACACAGGTGGAGAAGGCCTTCCTCCTGCCCTGAGCAGAGGGAATCTCCAGGATGGCCGCCATAATGAGTGCGTAGGAGCCTGCAGTGAAGAGCCAGGGGCTCAGGCCCATGGTGGCACTGACAACGTGGAGCGCAGACTCATTGACAGAGGTGTTTGAGCAGGAGAGCTTCAGAAGCAATGGGGTGTCACAGAGAAAGTGACTGAACTGGTGGGGCCCACACAGAGTGAGTTTGATGGCCAGCACCGTGTGTGTGACCAAATTCACCAGCCCACACATCCAGGACCCAGTCACCAGGCCAACACAGATCTTCATACTCATGATTACTGGGTACTGAGGAGGATGGCAGGTGGCCACACAGCACTCATACTGGCCACACAGCCAGTAAAAAGCCTCTGTGCCATCACTTGTCACCAAGAAGAAGATCTGGGAAAGGCAGCCCTTATTAGAAATGGCCTTCTTCTCTCAGAAGAAGTTCACCAGCAGTACAGGGAGGGTGGTGGATGTGTAGCAGACGTCCAAGAAGCTCAAATTGCTGAGGAAAAAGTATATTGGAGTGTGGAGAGCAGGACTGACCCTGGTGGCCACTATTATTAGCATGTTCCCCAGGAGAGTGGTCAGGTAAATGACCAGAAAGAGCAGAAAGAACCAGCCCTGTAGATTGGAGTGGTTGGAAAATCCCACGAAGATGAATTCACTTTCATACATATGTATCTGTGATCATCTCTGATTATTTCTTTTTTATTTATTTATTTATTTATTTTTTATTGTTCGTCTTTCAAAACATTACATCTTTCTTAATATATCATGTTTCACAATTTGATTTAGAATGGTTATGAACTTCCATTATTACCCCGTATACAGATTGCTGAGTCACATCGGTTACTTCAGTTACATTTCCGTTGATTTACACAATGCCATTCTAGTGTCTGATGAATTCTGCTCTCTAACCTATCATCTACTATTCCCCCACCCCTCCCCTCCCCTCCCCTCTTCTCTCTCGACCACTTTACTGTAGAACATTTATTCCAATTGTGTACTTCTTTCTTACCCCTTACTTTCTCTTTTTTTTTGAAGGCGTGTGTGTGTGTGTGTGCGTGTGTGTGTGTGTGTGTGTGTGTGTGTGTGTGTATTTTAGCTTCTCTAGCCTAATTTTGTTCCTTCAGCTTTATCCACAAATTTTTCTTTCAGCCTCCTTGGGAAATTGTGAGAACTGAGATGAAATTCCCTTGCTGTAGAAATAAATGTTGTTTTAGTGTTATTCTAATTATATGAGATTCTATTACACACAGTAACTTATAACTTGAATGTTGAGTTCAATTATGAGCCCTCTTCTGGCATGCAGTGGTCAATTCTGGCATGGTCTGCCAATGTAAATTATATTTTATGTTTTAGGTGCTCTAGTATGTCAATATGAGTGAAAGTGATACGTGGGTATGCTTACTAAATCAAGCTCAGAATTGAAGTGCTGCTTTGCAAATTACAATCATTTCTAATGTATAAAATAGTTACCTTGCCTCGATACATATACATTTGTAGTTTCAATTGTGACTTTTCATTCTTTGAGTAAAAGTTTCCATTTTTCATTTAAGGATGAAATATATTCACTTCTTGAATATGTACATCTTACTCTTGAATATTAGGATTTAAATAAAATTTAAAAATATATTATTATGAAACTACTATTATGAAAACTTATGAAGTCTACTGCCATTTCTCTTATTTAGTATACATATATAGTTTTTCATTCTAAGAGGCTTTTCTGTAAACTTTTCAATTTGCTACTTGTCATGTGGACATTTCCAATTCCACCAAACTCAACTTGTGTTCTAAGTATTTTTGTTTAAAATATATAGAATATAAGCTACCTCTGTTTAAATTCTGAACATTCTTTTAGTTGCAGATTTGAAATCAACAACTTAACAAAACTGATGATGTATGCCATTTGGATTTTTGAATGTGTTTTTTTTTAATTTATTTTTTTTATTGTTGGTCATTCAAAACCTTACACAGTTCTTAATACATCATATTTCACAGTTTGATTCAAGCGGGTTATGAACTCCCAAATTTACCCGTATACAGATTGCTGTATCACATCAGTTACCCTTCCATTGATTGACATATTGCCTTTCTAGTGTCTGATGTATTCTGCTGTCAGTCCTAATCTCTACTATCCTTCCTCCCCTCCCCTCCCCTCCCCTTTTCTCTGTCTACCCCTTCTACTGTAAATCATTTCTTCCATTTGTATTATCTTGTCTTACCCCTCCATTACATAGTTCTTGATATATCATATTTCACATTTTGATTCCAGTGGGTTATGCACTCCCATTTTACCCCGTATACAGCTTGCAGAATCACCTCAGTTACACTTCCATTGATTTACATCCTCTTGTATGTAATTTTATAAAACCCTGAGGATCACCTTCCCTTTCCCTGAAGATTCCCTTCTCTCTCCCTTTCCCTCTCCCCTCTCATCCCTACTTAATGTTAATCTTTTTCTCCTGCTCTTCATCCCTACTCTGTCCTTAGTTACTCCCCTTATATCAAAGAAGTCATTTGGCATTTATTGTTTAAGGATTGGCTAGCTTCACTTAGCATAATCTGCTCTAATGCCATCCATTTCCCTCCAAATTCTATGATTTTGTCGTTTCTTAATGCAGAGTAATACTCCATTGTGTATAAATGCCACATTTTTTTTTCTGTGTGTGTGTTTATGTTCTTTTTTTTATTGTTGGTCGTTCAAAACATTACACAGTTCTTAATACATCATCTTTCACAGTTTGATTCAAGTGGGTTATGAACTCCCAACTTTACCCCGTATACAGATTGCTGTTTCACATCAGTTACCCTTCCATTGATTGACATAATGCCTTTCTAGTGTCTGATGTATTCTGCTGTCTGTCCTATTCTCTACTATCCCCCCTCCCCTCCCCTCCCCTCCCCTCCCCTTTTCTCATCCCTGTTTAATGTAAATCTTCTTCTCAAGCTCTTCGTCCTTACCCTGTCCTTGTTTACTCCCCTTATATCAAAGGGGTCATTTGGTATTTGTTTTTTAACGATTGACTAGCTTCACTTAGCATAATCTGCTCTAATGCCATCCATTTCCCTCCAAATTCTATGATTTTGTCGTTCCTTAATGCAGAGTAATACTCCATTGTGTATAAATGCCACATTTTTTTATCCATTCATCTATTGAAGGGCATCTAGGCTGATTCCATAATCTTGCTATAGTGAATTGTGCTGCTATGAACATCGTTGTAGCAGTGTCTCTGTAACATGCTCTTATTACGTCTTTAGGGAATAGACCGAGAAGGGGAATAGCTGGGTCAAATGGTGGTTCCATTCCCAGCTTTCCAAGAAATCTCCATACTGATTTCCAAATTGGCTGCACCATTTTGCAGTCCCACCAACAATGAACAAGTGTACCCTTTTCCCCGCATCCTCTCCAGCACTTGTTGTTGTTGGACTTCATGATGGCTGCCAATCTTACTGGAGTGAGATGGTATCTTAGGGTAGTTTTGATTTGCATTTCTCTGACCGCTAGCGATGGTGAGCATTTTTTCATGTACTTGTTGATTGATTGTATGTCCTCCTCTGAGAAGTGTCTGTTCAGGTCCTTGGCCAAATTTGTTGATTGGGTTATTTGTTGTCTTATTGTCTAATTTTTTGAATTCTTTGTATACTCTGGATATTAGGGCTCTATCTGAAGTGTGTGGAGTAAAGATTTGTTCCCAGGATGTAGGCTCCCTGTTTATCTCTCTTATTGTTTCTTTTGCTGAGAAAAAACTTTATAGTTTTAGTAAGTCCCATTTGTTGATTCTAGCTGTTAACTCTTACGCTATGGGTGTCCTATTGAGGAATTTGGAGCCCGACCCCACAGTATGTAGATCATAGCCAACTTTTTCTTCTATCAGACACCGTGTCTCTGATTTAATATTCAAGCTCCTTGATCCATTTTGAGTTAACTTTTGTACATGGTGAGAGAAAGGGATTCAGTTTCACTTTGATGCAAATGGATTTCCAATTTTCTCAGCACCATTTGTTGAAGATGCTATCCTTCCTCCATTGCATGCTTTTAGCCCCTTTATCAAATATAAGATAGTTGTAGTTTTGTGGATTGGTTACTGTGTCCTCTATTCTGTACCATTGGTCCACCTGTCTGTTCTGGTGCCAGTACCACGCTGTTTTTGTTACTATTGCTCTGTAGTATAATTTGAGGCCTGGTATCGCTATATCGCCTGATTCACACTTCCTGCTTAGCATTGTTTTTGCTATTCTGGGTCTTTTATTATTCTATATGAATTTCATGATTCTTTTATCTATTTCTACAAGAAATGCTGTTGGGATTTTGATTGGCATTGCATTGAACATTATAGAGAACTTTTGGTAGTATCGCCATTTTGATGATGTTGGTTCTGCCTATCTATGAACAGGGTATATTTTTCCATCTTCTAAGGTCTTCTATATCTTTCTTTAGGGTTCTGTAGTTTTCATTGTATAAATCATTCACCTCTTTTGTTAGGTTGATTCCCAAGTATTTTATTTTTTGGGGGGATATTGTGAATGGAGTAGTTGTCCTCATTTCCGTATCAGAGGATTTGTCGCTGATATACAGGAATGCATTTGATTTATGCGTGTTGATTTTATACCCTGACACTTTGCTGAATTCATTTATTAGCTCTAATAGTTTCTTTGTAGACCCTTTTGGGTCTGTTAGGTATATAATCATGTCATCAGCAAATAGTGATAATTTAAGTTCTTCTTTTCCTATTTTTATGCCTTTAATTTCTTTCGTCTGTCTAATTGCTCTGGCCATGTTTCGAGAACTATGTTTAACAGAAGTGGTGAGAGAGGGCATCCCTGTCATGTTCCAGATCTTAGAGGGAATGCCTTCAATTTCTCTCCATTCAGAATGATGCTGGCCTGTGGCTTATCATAGATTGCTTTTACAATGTTGAGGTATGATCCTGTTATCCCTAATTTTTCTAGAGTTTTGAACATAAAGGGATTCTGTACTTTGTTGAATGCTTTTTCTGCATCTATTGAGATGATCATGTGGTTCTTATTTTTAAGTCTATTGATGTGGTGAATAACATTTATTGATTTCCTTATATTGAACCAGCCTTGCATCCCAGGGATTAATCCTACTTGATCATGGTGTATAATTTTTTTGATATGTTTTTGAATCCGATTCTCCAGAATTTTATTGAGGATTTTTGCATCTAGGTTCATTAGAAATATTGGTCTGTAGTTTTCTTTCTTTGAGGTGTCTTTGTCTGGTTTAGGGATTAGTGTTATGTTGGCCTCGTAGAATGTATTTGGAAGTTCTCCCTCTTTTTCTATTTCCTGAAATAGCTTGAAAAGTATTGGTGTTAGTTCCTCTTTAAAGGTTTTGTAAAACTCTGCTGTATACCCATCCAGTCCTGGGCTTTTCTTAGTTGGTAATCTTTTGATGTTTCTTCTATTTCCTCTATTGTTATTGGTCTGTATAGGTTGTCTGTATCCTCCTGACTCAATCTGGGCATATCATATGACTTAAGATATTTATCTGTAACTTCACTATCTTCTATTTTATTGGAGTATAAGGATTCAAAATAATTTCTGATTATCTTCTGTATTTCTGAAGTGTCTGTTGTGATATTGCCTTTTTCATCCCGTGTGTTAGTAATTCGGGTTCTCTCTCCTCTTCGTTAGCATGGCTAAGGGTCTGTCGATCTTATTTATTTTTTCAAAGAACCAACTTTTAGTTTTGTCTATTTTTTCAATTGTTTCTTTTGTTTCGATTTCATTAATTTCAGCTCTGGTTTTAATTATTTCTTGCCTTCTACTCCTATTGCTGTTGTTTTGCTCTTCTTTTTCTAGGATTTTTAGATGAAGTATGAGATCATTTATTTGTTGGTTTTTTCTTTTTTTAAGGAATGAACTCCAAGCAATAAATTTTCCTCTTAGAACTGCTTTCAATGTGTCCCATAGATTCCAATATGTTGTGTCTTTGTTTTCGTTTAACTCTAGAAATTTTTCAATTTCCTCCTTAATGTCTTCTAAACCCATTGATCATTCAGTAGCCTATTGTTCATTCTCCACGTGATGCCTGATTTTTCCTTCCTTCTTTTATCATTGATTTTCAGTTTCATTCCATTATGATCAGATAAGATGCATGGTATTATCTCTACTCCTTTATATTGTCTAAGAGTTGCCCTGTGACATAATATATGATGTATTTTTGTGAGGTATCCTTGTGCTGCTGAGAAAAAAGTGTAACTACTTGATGTTGGATGGTATATTCTATATATGTCAATTAACTCTACGTTGTTAATTGTGTTGTTGAGTTCTATAGTTTCATTGTTTAACTTTTGTTTGGAAGATCTGTCCAGTGGTGACAGAGGTGTGTTGAAGTCTCCCATGATTATTCTATGGTGGTCTATTAGACTCTTGAACTTGCGAAGTGTTTGCTTGATGAACATAGCTGCACCATTATTTGGGGCATATATATTTATGATTGTTATGTCTTGTTAGTGTATGGTTCCCTTGAGCAGTATGTAGTGTCCCTCTTTATCCCTTTTGATTAACTTTGGCTTGAAATCTATTTTATTAGATATGAGTATGGATACTCCTGCTTGTTTCCGCAGTCCATATGAGTGGTATGATTTTTCCCAACCTTTCACCTTCAGTCTATGTATATCTTTTCCTATCAAATGCGTCTCCTGCAGGCAGCATATTGTTGGGTCTTGTTTTGTGATCCATTTAACTAGCCTGTGTCTCTTAATTGGTGAGTTTAAGCCATTAACATTTAGGGTTATTATTGAGATATGGTTTGTTCTTCCAGCCATATTTGTTTATTGATGATACTAAACCTGGTTTGTTTTCCTCTTTGATTACTTTCCCCCATTTACTGTCCTACTTCCCAATGTTGGTTTTCAACGTTATTTTCCACTTCCTCTTCCTCTAATGTTTTGCCAAGGATTTTTTGAAGAGAAGGTTTTCTAGCTATGAATTCTTTTAACTTTTGTTTATCGTGGAAGGTTTTAATTTCATCTTCCATCCTGAAGCTTAATTTCGCCGGGTACACGATTCTTGGTTGGAACCCATTTTCTTTCAGTGTTTGAAATATGTTATTCCAGGATCTTCTAGCTTTCAGCGTCTGTGTCGAGAGATCCACTGTTATCCAGATTGGTTTACCCCTAAATGTAATCTGCTTCCTTTCTCTTGTAGCTTTTAAAATTCTTTCCTTATTCTGTATGTTGGACATCTTCATTATAATATGTCTAGGTGTGGATCTCTTATGGTTTTGCACATTCGGCGTCCTGTAGGCTTCTAGGATTTTGGATTCTGTCTCATTCCTCAAGTCTGGGAAGTTTTCTCGTATTATTTCATTGAATAGATTATTTATTCATTTGGTTTGGAGCTCTGTGCCTTCCTGTATCCCAATGACCCTTAAATTTGGTCTTTTGATAATGTCCCATAATTCTTGGATGTTCTGCTCATGGTTTCTTAGCAGTCTTGCTGAGCTGTCTATGCTCTTTTCCAGTTGAAATACTTTGTCTTCATTGTCTGATGTTCTATCTTCTAAGTGATCTACTCTGCTGGTAGTATTCTCAATTGAGTTTTTAAGTTGGTTTATTGCTTCCTGCATTTCTAGGATTTCTATTTGTTTGTTTTTTTATTACCTCTATCTCCCTGTGAAATTGATCTTTTACTTCCTAGATTTGTTTGTCAATGTGATATTTCATTGTCTGATTTTGCTGTCTCATGTCTTCCTTGAGACTCCAGATCATCTGAAGCATATATATCCTGAACTCTTTCTCTCATATTCCCTGTGTTGCAGCTATTGCCTCTTCTAAAGTTGAGTTGACCTTCATTGGTTGTGGTCCTTTCTTTCCTTGTCTTTTCATACTGCTGCGTGGTTAAGAGCCGGGTGGGTGGGGCAGCCATTCGCAGAGCAAGAGATGAACCTCCTGTGAGAGCCTGGATGGTGGAGGGCACCTGCCGGTTGGGCGGGGTGGGCCGCGCAGCTCCGGGTCCCAGCCGCTAGCCAAACCGGGTGCTGGCTGCGGGACTAAACTCTTGCACCCACTGTGGAGCCGCCTGTGGAGCCGGGTAACTGCGGCCACGTGATTAAGAGCCAGGAGTGTGGAGCAACAGCTCGCTGAGGGAGAGATGGGCCTCCTGTGGTAGCCCAGATGGTGAAGGACACCTGCCGGTTTGGGCCGCTCAGCTCCAGGTGCCAGCCACTTGCAGAAGCGGCTGCTGGCTGCAGAACTAAACTCCTGCACCCGCCGTGGAGCCACCTGTGGAGCCAGGAAGCTGCGGCCGCATGGTCAAGAGCCAGGCAGGTGGGTGGGGCAGCCTCTCGCTGAGCGAGATGGGCCTCCCGTGCGAGCCCGGATGGTGAAAGGCGCCTACCGGTTTGGGCGGGGTGGGCCGGCCGCCGGGTGCTGGCCGCTTTCGTTAGGGGGTGCTGGCTGGTGGACTAAACACCTGCACACGTCGTGGAGCTGCCTGTGGAGGCCCTGTGGTCTAGAGCCAGGCAGGTGGGTGGGACAGCCGCACGCTGAGCCAGAGATAGGCTTCCCGTTAGAGCCGCTTGCAGGAACGGCTGATGGCTGCAGTACTGTACCTCTGTGCCAGCGTGACCAGCCAAGATCCACTTCTCTGGGACAAACTGTCACTTCCAATAAACCTACCAGTTCTCGGCTGCTCTCCTCTTAAGGGAATTTTGTTAGAAGTTCCTCCGTAGGTAGGCTGCGGCTGTTGCAGTGGGTCGTTCTGGTCCCGTTAAATACAGACATTGGAATCCCTGCTTCCTTGCCGGCTGCCATGATGGATCCCCCCCTCTGATTATTTCTTAAAAGTAAAATTATAAGTCACCTGCTTTTAAATACATTGATCTATTTTTTTCAGTAGAAACTTTTATTTTTTTAAGTTTTATAAGATACAAGAAATTTTGACAAATGATATATACTTAGGTATTTTTCGTCTTTTGTATTATAAGATTTACCTCACCAAACATTACATTTCCTGAAAAAAAATAATGATTGATGCAATTACTGGTTTTCTATCATTTTACCCATGCTAATCCGTGATCCATTGTTTTGAACTAAAATTTCTGTTTCTTGTTCAATCTTAAATGAAAAATATTATAATAAAACAGTAGGCCCTTGGTCCAGATAGATGTGGATTGGAATCCATCTGTTGTTTACTAGATGTTATTTGTAAAAAATTCAGCTCATCTCTATTCCTCAGTTTGTTCCTTGCTTAGAATATTAATGATGTCTATTTCACAGCTACTGAAAAAAGTTTTGAGATAATATAAGCTATGTGTCTGGCACATTACATTTACTCAATGCCTTTTATCAAGTTAGAAAATGTCTATCCATTTTTTACTAGTATTTTTTTTTTTGGTGTATGTGTGCTGGGTTTTGAATTCAGAGCCTTATGCATACTAAGCATGCACTCTACCACTGGACTATGCCCCTAGTTTAATTTAGTTATAGTTTTTATCATAAATAGATATTGAATTTTCTTATCTTCTCTGCATCTATTAAAATGATACATATTTTTTCTTATTTAGTCTGTTACTATGGAAATTCGGTTGATTGAATTTTTGAATATTGAACCAGCCTTGCATTCTAGGATTGATCTCAATTGACTGTAATGTTATCCTTATTCTATATGGCTGAGTTCAGTTTGTTAATATTGTTCCCTGGTTGCTCTTGGGAATTCTATTTTCGCTGTTCTCCAGAAATAATCTATTTCTTGAAGAATTCTCAGCTGTATTCTACTGTTATTTTCAGTCAATGCATGTTAGTGGACTAGTGGGAAACAGAGAAGGGATTTCTGATGTTTCCAGGAAGCCCTGCCTTAGGTACTGTAAACTCAGTCACAGGGATATGGCCTTAACAGTGACCCACTTTCTAGCAATATGGCTTAGCCTAGTTCTTATTCCTCCCGACGTTAGACATTTCGGCCTGTTCCTTTCCACAGCTGCAAAGGTTTTTCGTTGAGTGTCCTAATGTAACAGTTTCTGTTACTCTTGCCCCTGAAGATTACAGTTTTTGTTCTATGCAAAAAATCAGGAAATGGGTCTGGGAGGAGTTTGGGCTGCTGTTGCTGCTCTTTGTCCCTCCACCTATCCAAGCAATGATACCGTTAAAGACACTTTCTCAGAATACTTCCCTATCTTCCTGGGAGCATTTGATGGAATCCATGGAGAAAAAAAAATACAAACATCTTATGTCTATAGCTCTCTCGGTCTTTATGCTCTTAAACCAGTCTATACTTACTCTTTAGCAATCCATTAGCTATTTTTTATTTGAGTTTTTTTTTATAAATAAACTCCTATCTATCTAGTGGGTTCTCCCATAGTTAAAAAATGCCTGGATTATTTTGGTTGCTTATCTCTCCCCAGATTTCAGTTACTTGTTTGCCTTATAATCTTCATCTCTAATAAGTCAAGGAAAGTCATTAATTTGCATTTTCATCTCTTCTTTTTGGTTATTATAATGATGAAAACAACATGCTTTATAGCTATTTCAATAGATACTCAAGATGAAATTTGAAGTCTATACACTTTACACTTACTTTTCAAAAATGTTTAGTAATTTCTAATTTAGTTAAATATGTAGTTATTCTATTAAAAACAATCCCATTCCTAGCATATTTCCAAGGAAATTAATGCACAGTTCACAAAAATTCTTGTGTAAAAATTCATAATAACTCAAACAAACATTATGCCTTCAGCAGAAGGACTGAAGACAAATCACGGTTTATCATGCAGTGGAATAATTCAGTTACTTTAGAAACACAAATACTAGAACATTAATAACATTGACAAATCTAATAATAATTTTCTTGGTGAAAGAAGCCAGATACAAAATATATACTGTATGTTTCCTTTAAATAAAGTTCAAAAATTACCAAAACAGCTATAATGGTCAAGTAATAATGGTGGTCTTTTTTTTTTTTTTTTGGAGATCAGGGGTGATATCAGCGGAAGCATGAAGGAATTTTTCAAAGTGATGGAAATGTTTTATATCCTGATTTTTGGTAGTTCATATATATGTAAAATATTATAAACCTATACACTTTAGATCTGTGAATTCTTTGAGTACAAATTATAGTTCAATTTTTAAAAATAGCCTTATTTTAAAAGTAAGTAATTAATGGGGAAGAGTGGTACCTGCCTGTAATCCCAGGTACTTTGGAGACTAAGGCAGGAGGATCATAAATTTGAAACTCTGCAAGGCCCCCCGCCCCAAATAATTGAAAGTTCTGGGGATATAGCTTCATGGTAGAGTGCCACTGGGTTCAATCCCCAGTACTGCAGTAAGTAAGTAAGTAAGAAAGTAAGTAAATTGATAAATAGAAGTGAAAGCATTTTTTCAAGATGATTTTTAACTCAGGATTGGTTGGAACCACATCTAAATATTTTTTTAGGTCTCTAAGAGGTTAAGTATTTTCTCCCATTTTTTTTGCATTTCTCTACTTCTTTTTTTACCACAGTGATAGTCCAGGACATATCACATTTTACAAGTGACATCAGTTGTTTCCTGATCACGATCTGTTTGAAGCAGTGAATGTGATTAGTGGGTGCATTCAGTCTGTATCGCAGATACAAAGCCTTGCTCACCATGATGGATGGGCGTGTGCATGTGTGTGTGTGTGTGTGTGTGTGTG
The DNA here is from genome assembly GCF_052094955.1 of Ictidomys tridecemlineatus. Taxonomy (NCBI): domain Eukaryota; kingdom Metazoa; phylum Chordata; class Mammalia; order Rodentia; family Sciuridae; genus Ictidomys; species Ictidomys tridecemlineatus. The sequence continues at coordinate 49,906 of NW_027522479.1, read as the reverse complement.
TGTGTGTGTGTGTGTGTGTGTGTTATTAGTTGTGGGATTGGTCTTGACTTAGAACACTGTCTTATAGTTAGTGGGATGGCAAGTTTGCATCTCAGGCAACATTGATGGCAGAAATCTCAAAGAATATAGCAGGAATCTGCCATCTAAGGCTCAGCAAGCTCAGAACACATGGTTATCCTAATTGCTATAAATGGAAAGACCCTCACTATTGAGATTCTCTGAGAGCTGCATCACTCTGGGGCGGGAGGAGGGAGCCCATTTCCATAGAGATGTACCCTGTTCCTATGGAGACTTCAGCTAGGATTCAAGAGGCTGGTGGGATAGTACCAGTGGATGCTGCCAAGCTCTGGGTCATTCTGAGGAGCCTGCTACTTCAGGAAATGTGGCAGGGTATCAGCCTATGGGGCCGGGACTAGGCTCTGTGAAGCTGTGTCAGGCCTGATTTCTAAGCAAGGTACTTGGTAATAGAAACCTCAAAAAACGTCCCACCCCCCACCATGCAATGGGCCACCAGAGAGCCCAGGTGGAAGCCAGGCTTGGGTATGAGCATGGACATCAATGATTGCAGAGTATCAAAAATAGGGGACCATATATCTCTTTCAAGTGAGTGCAGACTAAAAACAGGGACATCTAGAGGGAGATAGACTGGGTTTTAGAAAATCATCAGATCTCTAGGTCTAGAACATGCAGAGAGACCCACTAATAGAATTGTGCATGTGAGTCAAAGGAGCAGGGGTCGATAACTGTGAAATCTGGTTCCCCAGGTTTTAGACTCACCTGTTTAGTTCAAAAGAGTAATCTGAGTGCTAAACCAAGATCAAAATGAAGTGGTCTGTATCTGAAGACGTGCTGTGTTGAAGGTGGGAGAAAATCTCTGAAGCCCTCATGGAGAAAGATATGGAGAACTTTAAAGTCCTAGTTGAAGAGGAAACGGTAAAGACAAAAAATCAGTTTGGGCAGGCTGGCTAGCTGGTGGGATCACTCAGGAAAACAGGAATATGTGAGGAATAGCAGATGTAGAGGAGGCTTTGGTGGATTTGATTTGAGTAATATTGAATGTGAGTTATCTGTGGGATAATCACGTGGAAATGCCCTTCACAGACACCCTAGAACTGCAGGTGTTGATTTGGGAGTCATTGTCTTGAAGACAACTGTTACAGCAAAGGGTGAATATGAAATCCCCCAGGAGAATAGAGAAAGTAGAGAGGGAAATAGAGAAAGTAGGGATTCTTGTGATACTTGCTGTTCACGAAAATTGTAGTAAAAATTTATCCAGAATTGACTAAAAACACCACACTATCTAGGTCAGTTGTAGGTATTGCTTTCTCTAAATAATTTTCCTAAACAAGAGGTTACCTTATTAGCATTGATTTACAATAAATCAACTTAGAAATGGAGCTGGAAGCTACATGTATTTGACATTTCTTACGTTCTCTGTTTTCTCTCTCAACTACCTGGATGAACTTCAAGTCATTTAGAAATCAGTGACATGTACTTTCTTTTAACTCCCCGTATCAAAAGATCAATATGACAATCTCTTTTATAGGTAGATATCTAGATGTTTTCAGAAAAAAAAATAAAATTCCACATGAAAGGCAGTTCCAGCAGATTTTACTATGGGAAATTGGTACATGGTCTGTGGATGTGTAAAAGGGAAAACTAAAAGTAAATATTCAGGGATTTAAAAATACAATCTCTGATTGTGCATACTGCTATTATAAAGGTCTTAAATATAAAGATCAGTTCAGGAGGGACAATTTCATGGGGCATTAAAAAAATCTCTCAATGTATGTTTATATAATTTTATCTACATATAAGTTTTTCCTATGTTTTACTGGCTAATTTTTTTAGGTCACGGGTGTGGGGTAGGGTGAAGGATGATACCCAAAAAATTTTCCTTATCTTCTATGCTCTTTATTAATGTAGGGCATTAGATTGAATCATCATCATGGTCACCATTAGAATCCATTATTAACAATCATAACTCATGAATGACACTTTGTGACACAATATGTACTTGCTCCTTAGAATTTATATAATGCAGCATAGGAATTCGATCAACTTAATAGTAAACCCTCTGCTCTGCAATAATAATAACCATACTCATCATAATCATCTAGGGCATATTTCATAGAAAAATAATTTGAGTGTGAGTCTTCTTAGATTGCTTCAATACACATAAATGCCTGACTTTAAAAACCTTGTTTAGTTTCAAAGTGGCATGTGTTCTGTAAAAATTAGATTGAATTTCGGATAATCCATTCTATCAAAACATTGAATTTCTTTGAAAAGATGAATTTTTACATACCTGAATTCAATCAGGATTTTTCAAATTCAGTAATGAATAGAGACACACATTAGATAAAAATACCTAACACTTCTTAAATGTCTAAAAGACATTTACATGCATTAACTTATTTGGTTTACACAACAACCTATAAGATAACCTATTATCCCCATTTTACAGAAAAAAGAATTGAAATTAATGCACAATATATTAATGCAAGTAGGGAAAAATCAAAGAATCCCTTTAATTTGCAAAATGTACATTAATTTGTACATTTAAAATGTATTAACAATTATGATATAAGAAACAAAAAAGAAATTGACTCAGAAAATTTATCATGTAATAACTATTATTTGTAGTGATACTTTGTTACCTGATGATAATACCATATATTAGTAAACTGTCTTATTATCTTCAATGCCCAGACATTCTTGTCTTTGGTTCTAATAATTCATTGCACATGATTAATAGACCAACTCAGCTTTCATTAAAATTCCAAATCTCAGTTCCTTAAGAAGCTTAAAGTATTTAAATTTCAATAGAAAATCGGTGCTTCAGTTAAGCACAACTAATTTTAAAATCTAAATATAAACAAAATAAAATAAATAAGTCTAGAATCTTAAAAGAAGAACTTTTTTTTTTTTTTTTTTTTTTTTTTTTTTTTGCTTTGGCAATAAATGAAATGTTTTGCTGACTAACTTTAGGGATTCATTTCCTCAAACAAAAAAAAAAATGGGCATGACCAAAACGAGGAAGAATGGTGTGATCATGAAAACCCTTATGCACATCAGGGAAACAATGATACTTATTTGATCTCAATAGCACAAGCAATGATTAAAATTTTTAAATCCAATTTTCATGTTGCCCAGTAAATTGCTTAAAACACACACACACACACACACACACACACACACACACACACACACAGTACAAGGTCAATTTATTCAGAAAAATATATGAATGATTTTAGGTGCTTGTGGCAATGTGAATTTATTACTGTGAAATCTATGAGCTATCTGGCCTGGCCCTGAGTTGTCCTCATATCCTTCCATGTGGTATGGGTGCTTGGAGCGGAGGGAAAGATCAGAGGTCATTCTGCAGAAGAGTTGGCCTCAGTCAGTGAGTTCCAAGTGTTCCCAGTGATGCTCGTCCAAGGACACATTTTGGGGGAGGTTGGGCTCTTTCACCTAACATGCAGGGATGCCCTTACCCCTAACTGGTAGGTTCAAAATCTTAACAAATTCACCAGGAAAAAGCCTCCCTCCTGTCTTGAAGATCCAGCACTCAATTCAGCATTTAACATCTCTTTCAGTTCTGTTTTTTTGAGGCGGGGTGTAGGGGGGCAGTTACCGGAGATTGAACTCTGGGGCTTGACAACTGAGCCACATCCCCAGCCCTATTTTATATTTTATTTAGAGACAGGGTCTCACTGAGTTTCTTGGTGCCTTGTTTTTGCTGAGGCTGTCTTTAAACTCACTATCCTCCTGCCTCAGCCTCCTGAGCTGCTGGGTTACAGGCGTGCACCACTGTGCCAGCTCTTTCAGGTTTTTTTATATCACCTGTGCTTCTTCTAGCATAAAGGGGAAAGGGAAGACAAATTATTACCTCTTACGATATGTCAGAGCCTTCTAGTTATAAAATTCTTCAAAATAAAAAATTCTCTTTTCCATTTAGGATTTTAAAATTTATTTTCTTGGTAGTGGTTAGTTTCAATTCAAACCAATTTTGTTCCTATACAGGGTCTAATTTAGTCCTAAGCCAGATCTACTAATAAACCCAAAGAGGATAAGATCTGATCTCTGTCTTGCTGCGCCCCTCCCCTGACTCAGGCAATGGCAAGGCCCTACTGAGGTGGATGGCGCAAGGCGTCCATCCTCTTGAGGAGCGCAGTATGTTTTTGGGAATGGGCTGATTTGTTTTTGTATTCCTTTAATAAGTATAGTTCTGATTTCTCATATGACCATTAAGTATAAAGGAAAAATCATGACTTTCCCAATTAATGCAACAACTTCTAAAGCATATATCTGTTTGCTCTAAATGCAATGATTCAGCTGTGGAGTGTAAATTGTTAATGTCTAAAGAAAAACTCCCTGTATTCCTGTCAAGGAAGTTTTTGAGAAATTAAATTAAAATCTAGAGGAGAAAAATTAATATTAACAAGAAAGATTAGTGCTTAGTACTGGACAACTTGTTCTTTTTCCTGTGCACAATGGTTTGTGCTCTTACTTTTGTTTGATTACAAGTAATAACATATCAACTACTTGCCGTAACCATGGCACCGGTTCCAGTCAGTAAGTCAAGAAAGAATAGTCAAGGTATAGGCCAATAGTTTGGGACATCTGTAACTATTACTAAAAGTTAACTAAGCAGAAACAGCTCAAAGAAAAACTCGAACTGAAAGTACAAATGCTTGCTTATGCATAAGCCAAGATACATTCTTCTATTCTAATTGTAGCTACGTATTATTTTGTTTTCTTTGAATAATAATTCCTGTTTTGTAACCACAAAGTACTGTAAGCATGCCAAAATGAAAATTATATATGATCAACTTCACAAGTAAGATTGGGATCAACACCTTAACTTTGGTGTCTGTATTGTTTCTCCATCCCCTCTTTCGCCGACTCCTCACAATCCGTTCGTCTCCTGAGACCCCCTGTTGGAGCTGGTCTCCGACACTGTCCTTCAACAAACTTACAATCTAATGGGAAGATGAACTCAATATGTGCAGGAAACTTGGTAACAATTCTATGTAATCTACAAATTATCATTATTTTCCCTTAGTATTTGCTTGGGCTGCTCTGCAAATGGAGCACTTAATACTTGTAAAAGCCCCTCAATTCATCTTGAATTTGCGCTCGGGGTAAAGTTGGGAGTTGAATCAAACTGTGAAAGATGATGTATTAAGAACTGTGTAATGGTTTAAAAGACCAACAATAAAAAAAAAAAAAAACACTAGATTCTTTAAAGACGGTACTGTGTGTGACCTAAAGGATCTAACAGAGACATGACAGAGGCGAGAGGACATTTCTGTTAAGTGGTTCGGGTGCAGATATCTTGCTTAGAAAAATAAACCCTCTGTGGGCATAAGTGAGGCAGCATAGCCCAGCGCCTTCTGAGGAACTCAGTGTGTCCTGTCTCCTAAACATATTTCTTATGGAGACCGTCGGCAGTTCCCACAGAACAAGCAGCTCTGCATCTTTCTTTCCCAATCAGTCATCTCAAAGTCAGGTGACCGAGAATGAAGTCACTTATGAGTGACCCCAAAATATAATATTTCTAAAGGAGGGGGGTTGTGTATGAAGTAGATTACACACAAGCTTCAGGGATTTATTATAGTTAATAAATTGCTTGCTACTCCCCTCCCCAAGCATCCATGTGTTGTAAGATAAAGATGAAAACCCCTAGTTAGTTAATGAATACGTTTCTAAACATAACTTCTTCTACAATAATGATTTTTATTTAAACAGATATTATGGTAGGTCTATTGTTATGCTATATTGTATCATAATGGGAATGTGTCCCTATACTATCTCCCTAAAAATTATTCCTTTCTGTCCTGCTCATCAAAAGCAGAGGATTAACACTTAGCATTATCTATTGTTTACCATAAGTAATTTTCCACACACATCATCTCACTTAAGGAATTTAGGCATCCCAGGGTTTCTGGTTATGTTTTGGGTTTTCTTCCAGTACTGGAGGCATCATGCTAAATCCCTCAAGTTTTGTTATAACCTCTGAAGTTATTTCTACTCTGGCAATACAAGTAGTATTGTGCAAACTTAGACACACATAGAAAAGGTGCTACCTTACATAAATGCCATCAAAATGGTAATGAAAATATGTACAATATTCTGTAATATGTTTTTAAGGTGTAGGTGTATTCTGATTCTGGGATAGTGTTTTTGAAAATTGTGATGGTAAATAAACTATTTACCAGCAACTCTCACAGAGAGGCGTAGATTTCTGGTTTTGGTGTGGCCCTTGCTGCTCTCCATACTAGCACCTGGTCTGCAAAGACAGCTGTTGGTAAAACTGGCTGTTGGTATCCATTCACCAGAAAACGGGCCTGTTATTCTGAAAGTTGCCTGTCACATATCTGTGGCCTCAAGAAGGAGTCAAAATCCTCTGATCTCTCACAATTCATTTTCCTGTGATGGACATTTATAGAGTTCTGGGGCTGACCTGTTGGGAATATGCATCGTGCCTTTTCTCTGCAGCTGCTCTGGGACTCCTCAGTGTGCAAACACAACTCAAGGGCAACGGCTTGAGTTCAACTGCAACAATGGAGAGAAGTTAATTTGCTGTTGGTTTCATTAATGTCTTGGCAATCATCTGTTCCCAGCATGCAGCGAGAAGATCAGCATCCTCTCTCTTCTGAGATGTGGGTGAGCGAAGTCCAGAGTGAGATTTCTGCTAAGAAGTTGTGGGTGGCTGAAACCTCAACACTGCTTTCCCTTCCAGCTAGGGAGAGAAGGGGTCAGGGTGGTTGTACACTTATTGGGATGGATTTCTCACAGCATATGAAGTTTTTCCTTCATCTTATATACTTTGCCAGATGGAAAGATAACAGAAGCCACAATATTAAAAGCATCCCCACTATCTTCAGCTGATCCACTCCTGCTAAGGGCTGATTCCTTACCAAACCCGGTATGACTTCGTGCCCCTTAATTTTATGATCCTGCTGATGCTCATGACCTGGTGAAGAAATTGATTGCTATGGAGTTTAAAAGTAGGGGAAAAAAAGTGTCATCAAACATCTCTTTCGGGCACAGATGGTGAAAAGACAACAAGCTTGAAAGTCTTGTAGTATTTTACTGCACAAAAATAAAAATAAACGTATTAGATAAAGAGGTAAGTCTCTAAAACTTAAAATTTCCCATAATACAATGGGGTTTTCCTCATGCTTAGGAGAGACACATTAACAGTACTCCTAAAAGATCTTAGAATGATTAGCCATCAGGGAAAGGAAAAGCTAAAGCACATTTGATGAAGCACTTCACACATTCCAGGGTCGTCACAATAAAAGGAATGATAATAATGTGTTTTTAAGGGAGTGAGGAAATCAGAAGCTTTATTCACCACCTTTAATAATAAGATAAGCTGGTTCCACTGGTCTGAAAATGATCTGGAACTTCTTCAGAAAGTTAAATATGAAGTTAATGATCCACCTCTTCCACTCCTACTTAGAAACTCAAGATAAATAAAAAAGTTGTCCACCAATGATTTGTACATGAATGTTCATATAATGTTCATATTATATATAATGTTCATATTATACATACGAATCTTATTCATATTAGTTAAAAAGTGAAAATGACCGGGCAGGTCTGTAATCTAGCTACTCAAGAAGCTGAGGCAGGAGGATCACAAATTCAGAGACAACATGGGCAAATTTGCAAGACCCGGTCTCAAAACAAAATTTTTAAAAGGGTTGGGCTTTGGCTTAGTGGTAGAACATTGTTTAGTGTGCAGGAGGCTCTGGGTTCAATCTGCAGTACGACACCCTCACAGACACAAAGTAAAAATTACTATCCAGTGGGAAATTAACAAAGAAATGTGGCATTTTCATAAGATGGAAATCAGTCACAATAAGGAGGAATAAACTAAATACTAATACAAGCGACAATATAACTGAAAATTGCAAACATCCTAAGTGAAAGAAGTCAGATAAAAAAGGCGTATATGGCGTATATGTTATTACTTCATTAAAAATATCCACAGAAACTCGAGTGTATACATGGGTCATTCCACATGTGAAGGAGAAACACCGAAATGGTGTTTATTTAAAACTTAGAATCAAGATCCATTAGGAAAATGCAAGTCAAAGTCATATTGCACATAGCACTTCACATTCACTAGTGTTGGCTAGAGCTGCAATATTGGGGGAAAGTAGATTTACTCCTTTGGGTATAAGCTTTTTTTGGAGAGAAAAGTAATAAAAATATTCTGAAATGCCTGTGGATTAGAGAACCCTGGTGAGGTCACAATGTGTCACATACTTAGCACAGTGTGCTTCCCCTGGTTGGAGCAGAACCACATTGGTCATGAGACACTGTGTATGGAGAGAGCGCTCTTGTAATTGCTGCTGAAGAGTTCACATATTTCTACAACTAAAACATTTCCTAGAATGAAACCATAATCTAGTTCTAATCTCACTATACAGTCTGTCTCCCAGCGAGCTTCATCAGGGCACTCTGGACCTCGTTGCTTTTCAGGCTGTGAATTATGGGCTTCAACATGGGGGTCACCACACAGAAGTGCACAGAGACCAGGTTGTTTGTGTCCAGCCTTCTCTTGGCTTGTCATAGTGGAAGTTGGCTGTTCCATACAAGACCACCACGACAGTGAGGGGGGACGCACAGGTGGAGAAGGTCTTCCTCCTGCCCTAGGCAGAGAGAATCCCCAGGATGGCCGCCGTGATGAGTGCGTAGGAGCTTGCAGTGAAGAGGCAGGGGCTCAGGCCCATGGTGGCACTGACAACGTGGAGCGCTGACTAGTTGACAGAGGTGTCTGAGCAGGAGAGCTTCAGGAGCAATGTGGTGTCACAGAGAAAGTGGCTGATCTGGTGGAACCTACACAGAGTGAGTGTGATGGCCAGCACCGCGTGTGTGACCAAATTCACCAGCCCACACAGCCAGGACCCAGTCACCAGGCTAACACAGACCTTCACACTCATGATGACTTGGTACTGAGGAGGATGGCAGGTGGCCACACAGCAGTCATACTGGCCAAACAGCTAGTAAGACGCCTTCTGTGCCAACAATAGTCACCAAGAAGAAGATCTGGGAAAGGCAGCCCTCATAAGAAATGGCCTTCTTCTTTCAGAATAAGTTCATCAGCAGTACTGGGAAGGTGGTGGATGTGTAGCAGACGTCCAAGAAGCTCAAATGGCTGAGGAAAAAGTACATTCGAGTGTGGAGAGCAAGACTGACCTTGGTGGTCACTATTATGAGCATGTTCCCCAGGAGAGTGGTAAGGTAAATGACCAGAAAGAGCACGAAGAACCAGCCCTGTAGGTTGAAGTGGTTGGAAAATTTCAAGAAGATGAATTCAGTGACAAATGATTGATTGCTCATTTCCAATGTTGTCATAACTACAAAACAGAGAAAAAGAGACCATGATGAAAATGGACGTAGAGCAGCCCAAACAGGCTTGTTAATCTGCAGCAACATGGCAAATAATATCAAAAGAAAAGCAGCCTGGAGACTGATATCCTGTGGGACTTGTCTCAGGGAATCAGACCCATGGAGCCGCACACATTTGCAGGGGTGATGGTGGGTGGGAGTAACCAGAGAATTGCAAGAAGCCAACAGAAAGTTATTCGAACTCATCATGGTGTGAAATCATTTCTCACTGTCTCAGTAATCTCTGTCTCCTCTTGTCTTTTATGTAAACATAGGATTTTTGGAGAAGTTCATTGTCATTACAACTGTTAAGAAAAAAATTTTCAAAGCATAGTCATCATCTGCAGAAGCAGTTGGTGTTGCCTTCAGTGTTTTCCAATGTAGAGTTTTTCTCATTTTACATCAATCTTGATCTCTGTGTTCAGAAAGGCAGAAGTTAACTATTCCTGTACAATGCTGAAATTATCAGGGCCAGAGCAAAATAGAGGAAAGAAGTTGATGAAGTGGGGTTGGACTGGCTATCTTAGGTATACAGGGAAGATCAGTGGAGTAGAAGAAGAATGAGAGGACAGAGAGGTTTGGGAAGGGAGGAAATGTGAAAGGTCTTTATGCAGATCATATTATGTGCACATGGAAGTCTACCACAGGGGACTGCACCTGTATGTATATGTAGAAAGCACCAGTCAGAAATTAACAGATAAATGACCCAAAGAAAGATCAGTAGAGAAAGGAGAATGGAGGCGGGAAGGGGAGGGAGATGGGGGGTGGGGACTGAATGGAGTAAATCAGATTCCATGCACATAGGATCTTCTCCAAATCAACCCAAATTCTATGTATAACTATTATGCTCTAATAAAAAAATTTAAGAAGATGACATGATCCTATCAGCAAAGAGTGAGATTTGAATTCTTCTTGACCTATTTGTATACCTTTAATTTCTTTCTTTTGTCCAATGGCTCTGGCAATTTCAAGGATGAAGTTGAATAGAAGTGGTGAAAGAGGGGGCACCCTGTCTTCTTCCAGTTTTTAGAGTGAATGCTTTCAACCTTTCTTCACTTAGAATGATGCTGCCTTGGGTTTAGCATAGATAGCTTTTACAATGCTTATATAAAGTTCCTTCTGTCCCTAGTGTTTCTACTGTTTGACAGGTAGGGGTGCTATATTTTGTTAAATGCATTTAATGCATATATTGAGATGATCAATAAACTTACATCTCTCTTAAGTAAACTTAATCTCTCCCCATTGGCTAAACATTCAGATCATCTTCAGTCCTATAAATATTTTAATGAACATTTTCCTACTTAAACATATGTGATATTTTCGAATTATCTCTTCAGAATAAAATTTAAATCTGACATAAAAGAATTTGTTGTGCAGTTTCACTAAATGGATGGATCCACAGATTAGGTCAAAAGTCTCACAGTCTAATTATTTCACCTCTGAACACTGCTACTGTGGCTGACCATGAGCTTTTGGTGGTGGGATACCTTATTTCTAAGCCATAATAGTCTCTACAGTCCATGTGCTTTGGTTAGAATACCTTTATGTAGTCTCTGAGAAAAATCGGGTGCCAAAACAAGATTAAAAGGAAATATCTGGTAACTGAAGATGTGACATTTGGAGCTTGGGGAAAAGCTCTGAAGAGGAGCCCTAGGTAAAGCACTTTAAAGTCCTGGTGACGAGGACACAAGAGGGCACCTGGTCTGTGGGGTAGCTGAGTGGCAGTGGGATCACTCATTAAAACATAAAAAAAATGAGAAGAAGCGTGTCTGGGGAGAGGAAAGGAGGGAAAAATGTTGGGCCTGGAGTCTGGGTACCTGCAGGGTCCCCAAGGAGATTCCAGGAGGCAGCGGGAAAGGTTCAGAGGAGATAGGCCTTGGAGTCATGGCTTAGAGTGACTGTGGAAGTCACAGGTGCTCATAAAGCCAAAAGAGAGCAGGGTGAGGAGAGAGGGCCTGATGGACTATGCAGAAAAGAAGGTGTCCAGAAGGAGGCTCACCAGCTATCAGCAATCATTTTGCACCACAGTGTCAAAGCTCTGCTCTCTGTACCAGGCCTTCTGTACCCCATTATAAAACCTCTGCTCCCTATAACAGTCCTTCTGCACCCCAGTCTTCAACCTCTGCTCCCTGCAACAATCTTTCTCCACCACAGTCTCCAAGTTCTTTTCTCTGAAACACTCTTTCTGCACCCCAGTATCGAACATTTGCTCTCTGCAACAGTCCTTCTGCACCTCAGTCTGAAAACTCTTCTCTCTGCAACAATCATTCTGCACCCCATTCTCCAACCTCTGCTCTCTGTAACAGTCCTTCTGCACCTCAGTCTCCAAACTCTGCTCTCTATAATATACTTCTGCAAACCAGTCTCCAAACTGTGATATCTGTAACAGGCCTTCGGCACCCCAGTCTCCAATTTCTGCTCCCTGCAAGAATCTTTGTGCACTCCAGTCTCAAAGTTCTGCTCTCTGAAAGAACCCTTCTGCACCCCACTCTAGACCATCTGCTATCTGCAACAGTCTTTCTGCACCTAAGTCTGAAAACTCTGATCTCTGCAACAATCATTCTGCAACCCAGTCTCCAACCTCTGCTCTCTGTAACAGTCCTTCTGCACCTCAGTCTCCAAACTCTGCTCTCCATAATATCCTTCTGCAACCCAGTCTCTAAAATGTGATATCTGTAACTGGCCTTCTACACCCCAGTCACCAACCTCTGCTCCTTGCAAGAATCCTTCTGCAACCCAGTCTCCAAGTTCTGCTCTCTGAAAGAGTCATTCTTCACCCCACTCTCGAACATCTGCTCTCTGCAACAGTCCTTCTGCACCTAAGTCTGAAAACTCTGCTCTCTTCAACAATCATTCTGCAACCAAGTCTCCAAACTCTACTCTGTGTAACAGTATTTCTGCACCTCAGTCTCCAAACTCTGCTCTCTGTAACGGACCTTCTGCACCCCAGTCTCCAACATCTGCTCTCTGCAATGATCCTTCTTCTCCCCAGGCTCCAACCTCTGCTCTCTGCAATAGGCCTTCTGCACTCCAGTCTCCAACCTCTTCTCTCTGCAACGATCATTCTGCACCTCATTTTCCAACCACTACTCTATGTAACAGTTATTCTGCACCCTAGTTTCCAAACTCTGCTCTCTGTAAGATTCTTCTGCACCTCAGTCTTCAACCTCTGCTCTCTGTAACAGTCCATATGCACCCCAGTATCCAACCTCTGCTCTCTGTAATAATCTTAGGCATCTAAATCTCCAACTTCAGCTCTCTGCATCAATAATTCTGCACTCCAGTCTCCAAACTCTGTTCTCTGCAACAGTCCTTCTGCAACACAGTCTGTAAAGTCTGCTTTCTGTATCAGTTCTACTGTACCCCAGTTTCCAACCTCTGCTCTCTGTAACAGTCCTTTTGCACCTCAGTCTGCAACCTCTGCTCTCTCTAAGATTCTTCTGCAACCCAGTCTCCAAACTCTGCTCTCTGTAACAGTGCTTCTGCACACCAGTCTCTAACCTCTGTTCTCTGCAACGATCCTTCTTCACCAAAGTCTCCAACATATGCTGTCTACAGCAGTCCTTCTGCACCCCAGTCTCCAACATCTACTCTCTGCAAAAGTCCTTCTGCCCCTCAGTCTTAAAACTCTGCTCTCTGCAAAGACCCTTCTGCACTCCAGTCTCCTACTTCTGCTCTCTGTAACAGTCTTTTGCACCTCATTCTCATAACTCTGCTGTCTGTAAGATCCTTCTACAACCCAGTCTTTAAACTCTGCACTCTGTAAGATTCCTTCTGCACAACAGTCTCCAAACTCTGCTCTCGGTAACAGGACTTCTGCAAGCCAGGCTCCAAACTCTGCTCTCTGAAAAAGGCCTTCTGCACCCCATTCTCCAACCTCTTCTCTCTGCAACGATTCTTCTACCCCCAGTCTCCAACCTCTGCTCTCTGCAACAGTCCTTTTGCACCCCAGTCTCCAAACTCTGCTCTATGTAAGATCTATCTGAACCCCAGTTTCCAACCTCTGCTCTCTGTAACAGTTCTTCTGCACCCCAGTCTCCAACATATGCTCTCTGCAACATTCCTTCTGCACCACAGTCTCCAACTTCTGCTCTCTGTAAGATCCATCTGCACTCCAGTTTACAAATTCTGCTCTTTGTAACATTCTTTCTCCAAGCCAGTCTTTAACCGCTGCTTTCTGCAAGTGTCCTGCAGCACCCCAGTCTCCAACCTCTGTCCTCTGCAACATTCCTTCTGCTCCCCAGTCTCCAACATCTGCTCTCTGTAACAGTCCTTCGGCAACCCAGTCTCCAAACTTTGCTTTCTGTATCAGTCCTTCTGAACACCAGTCTCAAAACTCTGCTCTGTGTGTCTATCCTTCTGCACCTCAGTCTTTAACCTGTGCTCTCTGTAACTTTCCTTCTACAACCTAGTCTCCAACCTGTGCTCTCTGTAACAGTTTTTCTATACCGCAGTCTCCAAACTCTGGTCTTTGTAACGGTCCTACTGCACCCCAATTTCCAACATATGCTTTCTGTAACAGTCATTCTGTACCTCAGTCTCCAAACTCTGCTCTTTCTAAGAGTACTTCTACACCTCAGTCTCCAACCTCTGCTCTCTGTAACAGTCCTTCTGCACCTCAGTCTTACACCTCTCCTCTCTGCATGGTCCTTCTGCACCTCAGTGTCCAACCACTGCTCTCTGTAATAGTCCACCTGCACCTCAGTCTCCAACCTCTGCTCTTTGTAATATTTTTCAGGAACCCAGTCTCCAAACTCTGCTCTCTATAGCTGTCCTTCTACACACCAGTCTCCAACCTCTCCTCTCTGTAACAGTCCATCTGCACCTCAGTCTCCAAATTCTGCTGTCGGTAAGATGCTTCTGCACCCCTGTATCCAACCTCTGCTCTCTGTAACAAGACTTTCACACCTCAGTCTCAAAACTCTGGTCTCTGTAACAGTCTTTTTCAAACCCAGTCTCCAACCTCTGCTCTCTACATCAATCCTTATGCACACTAGTTACCAACATCTGCTCTCTGCAACAGTCCTTCTGCACCTCAGTCTTAAAACTCTGCAATTTGCAACGACCCTTCTGCACCCCTGTCTCCTACCTTGGCTCTCTCTAACAGTCCTTCTGCACCTCAGTCTTCCAACTCTGCTCTCTGTAAAAACCTTCTGCAACCCAGTCTTTAAACTCTGCACTTTGTACCTGTGTTTCTGCACAATAGTCTCCAACTTCTGCTCTCTGTAACAGGACTTCTGCAACCCAGTCTCCAACCTCTGCTCTCTGTAACAGGCCTTCTGCACCCCAGTCTCCAACCTCTTTTCTCTGCAACCATTTTTCTCCACCCCGGTCTCCAACATCTGCTCTCTGCAACAGTCCATTTGAACCCCAGTCTCCAAACTCTGCTCTCTGTAACATCCATCTGAACCCCAGTCTCCAACCTATGCTCTCTGTAACAGTCCTTCTACACCCAAGTCTCCAAACTCTGCTCTCTGTATCAGTCCTTCTGCACCTCAGTCTCTAAACTCTGCTCACTGTAACAGTCCTTCTGCAACCCAGTCTCTAAAATCTGCTCTATGCAACATTCTTTCTGCAACCCAGTCTTCAAAATCTGCTCTCTGCAACACTCTTTCTGCACTCCAGTCTCCAAACTCTGCTCTCTGCAACGATCATTTTGGACCCCAGTCTTTTACCTCTGCTCTCAGCAATAGTCCTTCTGCACCACAGTCTCCAACTTCTGCTCTCTGTAAGTTCCTTCTGCACTCCAGTTTCCAAACTCTGTTCTCTATAACATTCCTTTTCCACCCCAGTCTCCAAAATCTGTTCTCTGTATCTATCCTTCTGCACCTCAGTCTCCAACCTGTGCCCTATGTAAGAGTCCTTATGCACCCCAGTCTCCAACCTCTGCTCTAGGTAACAGTCCTATACTGCAGTCTTCAAACTCTGCTCTTTGTAACGGTCATTCTGCAACTTAATTTCCAAACTCTGCTTCCTGTAACAGTTTTTCTGCACCTGAGTCTCCAAACTCTTCTCTCTGTAACCGTCCTTCTACACCCGAGTCTCCAATCACTTCCCTCTGTAAAAGTCCACATGTACCTCAGTCTGAAACCTCTTCTCACCACGATTCTTCTGCACCCCAGTCTCCAAACACTGCTCTCTGTTGCAGTCCACCTGCAGCTCAGTCTCCAACCACTGCTCTCTATAACAGTCCTTCTGTACCCCAGTCTTTAACATCTACTCTCTGTAACAGGCCTTCTGCACGCCAGTCTCCAAAGTCTGCTCTATGCAACGATCATTCTGCACGCCTGTCTCCAACCTCTGCTCTCTACAATGATCCAACTAAAGCCAAGTCTCCAACCTCTCATCTCTGAAACAGTACTTCTGCTCCTCAGTCTCCAAGCTCTGACTTCTGTAATAGGCCTTCTGCACCCCAGTCTCCAAATGCTGCTCTCTGTAGCAGTCCTTCCACACCTCAGTCTCCAACACCTGCTCTCTGTAACAATCCTTCCCCAACCCAGTCTCTAAAATCTGCTCTCTTCAACAGTCTTTCTGCACCCCAGTCTCCAAACTCTACTCTCTGAAACGAACCTTCTGGACCCCAGTCTCCAACGTCTGCTCTCTGCAACATTCCTTCGGCAATACAGTGTCCAACATCTGCTCTCTGTACGATCCTTCTGCACTCCAGTTTTTAAACTCTGCTCTCTGTAAAATTTCTTCTTCACCCCATTCTCAAACCTCTGTCCTCTGCAACAGTCTTTCTGCTCCCCAGTCTCTGAGATCTGCTCTCTGTAACAGACCTTATGTACCGCAGTTTCCAACCTCTGTTCTCTGTAACGGTCCTTCTGCAACCCAGTCTTCAACCTCTGCTTTTTGAATCAGTTCTTCTGAACTCCAGTCTCCAAACTCTGATCTTTGTATTTACTTTTCTGCACCTCAGTCTTCAACCTGTGCTTTCTGTAACAGTTCTTCTGCAAGTCAGTCTCTAAACTCTGCTCTCTGTAACAGACCTTCTACACCTCAGTCTCCAACCTCTGCTCTCTGTAACAGTACTTCTGCTTCTCAGTCTGAAACCTCTGCTCTCCATGATTCTTTTGCACCCCATTCTCCAACTACTGCTTTCTGTAACAGTTCACCTGCACCTCAGTCTCCATCATGTGCTCTCTGTTAGTTCCTTCAGCAATCCAGTCTCCAAACTCTGCTCTTTGTAACAGTTTTTCTGCACCCCAGTCTCCAACCTTTCCTCTCTGTAACAGGCCTTCTGCACTGCAGTCTCGAAACTCTGCTCTCTATAGCAGGCCTTCTGCACCCCACTCTCCATCTTCTGCTCTCTGCAATGATCCTACTGCACCCCAGTCTCCAACCTCTGATCTCTGCAACAGTCCTTCTGCACCTCAGTCTCCAAATTGTGCTCTCTGTAAGATCTTTCTGCACCCCTGTCTCCAAACTCTGCTCTCTGTAACAGTCCTTCTGCACCCCAGTCTCCAACCTCTGCACTCCGCAAGAGTCATTCTGTACCCCAGTTTCCAAACTCTGCTCTCTGTAAGTGTCCTTCTGCACCTCAGTCTCCAACCTCTGATCTCTGCAACAATCCTTCTACAACTCAGTTTCCAAATTCTGCTCTCTGTAAGATCCTTAGGCACCCCTGTATTTAACCTCTGCTCTCTGAAACTGTCCTTCTGCACCGGAGTCTCCAAACTCTGCTCTCTGTAACAGGACTTCCACACCTCAGTCTCCAAACTCTGCTCTCTGCAACAATCATTCTGCACCCCAGTCTCCAACCTCTGCTTTCTACAACAGTCCTTCTGGACCCCAGTTACCAACATCTGCTCTCTGCAACAGTCCTTCTGCACTCCAGGCTCTAACGTCTGCTCTCTGCAAAAGTCATTCTGCACCTGAGTCTGAAAACGCTGCTCTGTGCAACGACCCTTCTGCACCCCATTCTCCTACCTCTGCTTTCTGTAACAGTCCTTCTGCACCTCAGTCTCCCAACTCTGCCCTCAGTTTGATCCTTCTGCAACCCAGTCTTTAAACTCTGCACTCTGTAACAGTCCTTCTGCACAACAGTCTCCAATTTCTGTTCTTTGTAACAGGACTTCTGCAACCCAGTCTCCAACCTCTGCTTGGTGTAACAGGCCTTCTGCACCCCAGTCTCCAACCTCTTCTCTCTGAAACGATTCGCCTCCACCTCAGGCTCAAACATCTGCTCTCTGCAACAGTCCTTTTGCACCCAAGTCTTCAAACTCTGCTCTCTATAAGATCCATCTGAACCCCAGTCTCCAACCTCTGCTCTCTGTAACAGTCCTTCTGCACCCCAGTCTTCAAACTCTGCTCTCTGTAACAGTCCTTCTGCACCCCAGTCTCCAAACTCTGCTCTCTGAAACAGGACTTCTGAAACTCATTCTCCAACCTATTCTCTCTGCAATAGTCTTTCTGCTCCCCAGTCTCCGAGATCTGCTCTCTGTAATAGTACTTCTGTACCGCAGTGTCCAAAATCTGCTCTCTGTTTCGGTTCTTCTACACCCCTGTCTCCAACCTCTTCTTTCTGTATCAGCCTGTCTGAACCCCAGTCTCCAACATTTGTTCTCTGTATCCATCCTTCTGCACCTCAGTCTCCAACTTGTGCTCTCTGTACGAGTCCTTCTGCAATCCAGTCTCCAACCTCTGCTCTCGGTAACAGTCCTAAACCGCAGTCTCCACACTTTGCTCTCTTTAACGGTAATTCTGCACGCCAATTTTCAACCTCTGCTTCCTGTAACAGTCCTTCTACACCTCAGACTGAAACCTCTGCTCTCTGAATGATCCTACTGCACCCTAGTATCCAACCACTGCTCTCTGTAACAGTACACCTGCACATCAGTCTCTAACCTCTGCTCTCTGTAAGATCCTTCAGCAATCCAGTCTTCCAAATCTGCTCTCTTTACCAGTCCTTCTGCACCGCTCTCTCCAAACTCTGCTCTCTATAACAGTCCTTCTGCACCCCAGTCTCAAACCTCTGCTCTCCACAACAGTTCTTCTGCACCCCAGTCTCCAAACTCTGATCTCTGCAACAGTCCTTCGGCACCCTAGTTATCAACATCAGCTCTCTTTTACAGTCCTTCTCCACCCAAGTCTAAAACTCTGCTCTCTGTAACAGTCCTCCTGTACTGCAGAATCCATCCTCTACTCTCTGTAATGGTCCTTCTGCACCTAAGTCTCCGACATCTGCTCTCTGTAAGATCCATCTGAACCCCAGTCTCCAACATCTGCTCTCTGTAACAGTCCTTCTGCACCTCAGTCTCCAAACTTTGCTCTCTGCAACAGCCTTCTGCATCCCAGTCTACAAAAGCTGCTCTCTGCATGGATCTTTCTGGACCCCAGTCTCCAACGTCTGCTCTCTGCAACAGTCCTTCTGCACCCCAGACTCCAATAACTGCTCTCTGTAACAGTCCTTCTGTACCGCATTCACCAAACTCTGCTCTCTGTAACGGTCCTTCTGCACACCAGTCTCCAACCTCTGCTTTCTATTCAGTCCTTCTGAAGGCCAGTCTCCAACCTCTGCTCTCTGTGTCTATCCTTCTTCACCTCAGTCTCCAACCTGTGCTTTCTGTAACAGTCCTTCTGAACCCAAGTATCCCACCTGTGCTCTCTGTAACAGTCCTTCTATACTGTAGTCTCCAAACTCTGCTCCCTGTAACGGTCCTTCTGCACCCCAATTTACAACCTCTGCTTTCTGTAACAGTCCTTCTGCACCTCAGTCTGAAACCTCTTCTCTCCACTATCCTTCTGCACACCAGTCTCCAACCACTGCTCTCTGTAACAGTCCACCAGCACCTTAGTCTCCAACCTCTGCTATCTGTCAAAAAATCTTCTCTCTGCAACGATCTTTCTGCACCTCAGTCTACTACCTTTGCTCTCTGTAAGACCCTTCTGCAACCCAGTCTCCAAACTCTGCTCTCTGTAACACTCCTTCTACACCTCAGTCTCCAACCTGTGCTTTTTGTAACATTCCATCTGCACCCCAGTCTCCAACCTCTGCTCTATGCATTGGAACCTCTGCACCCCAGTCTCCAACCTTGTTCTCTACAACAGTACTTCTGTACTGCAGTCTCCAACCTCTGTTCTCTGTAAGGGTCCTTTTGCAACCCAGTCTGCCACCTCTACTTTCTATATCATTCCTTCTGCACCACAGTCTCCAAACTCTGCTCTCTGTAACCGTCATTCTGCACCTCAGTCTGCAACCTCTGCTCTCTGAAACAGTCCTTCTGCAACTAGTCTTCAAACTCTGGTCTCTTCAAGAGTCCTTCTGCACCCAGTCTCCAACCTCTGTTCTCTGCAACAGTCCTTCTCCACCCCAGTCTCCAACCTCTTCTCTCTTTAACAGTCCTTCTGTACTGCAATCTCAAACCTCTGCTCTCGGTAAGGGTCCTTCTGCACCCCAGTCTCGTAACTCTGCTTTCTGTATCAGTCATTCTGCACCACAGTCTCTAAACTGTGTACTCTGTAACAGTCTTTCTGCACCTCAGACTCCATCCTCTGCTCTCTGCTACAATCCTTAAGCGCCCCAATCTTAAACATCTTCTCTCTGCCACAGTCCTTCTGCAGCTCAGTGTCAAAACTCTGCTCTCTGTAACATCCTTCTGAAACACAGTCTCCAACCTCTACTTTCTGCAATGGTCTTTCTGTAAACCAGTCTCCAAACTCTGTTCTCTACAACAGTCATTCTGCACCGCAGTCTCCAACGTCTGCTCTCTGTAAGAGTCTTTCAGTCTCCAACCTCTGTTCTCTGTAAGGGTCTTTTTTCACCCCAGTCTTAAACCTCTGATTTCGGTATCAGTCCTTCTGCACTGCAGTCTCCAAACACTGCTCTCTCCAATGATCCTTCTGCACCTCAGTCTCAAACCTCTGCTCTCTCTAACACTCCTTCTGTACCTCATTCTTTAAACTCTGCTCTCTATAAGATTCTTTTGCAACCCAGTCTTCGAACTCTGATCTCTGTAACTGTCCTTCTGCACCCCAGTCTCCAAGAACTGTTCTGTGTAACAGGCCTTCTTCACCCCAGTCTCCAAACTCTGCTGTATGTAACAGGCCTTTTGCGACCAGTCTCCAAACTATTCTCTCTTCAATGATCATTCTCCATCCCAGTCTTCAACCTCTGCTCTCAGCAACAGTCCTTTTGCACCTCAGTCTCCAACCTATGCTCCCTGTAAGATCCTTCTGCACACCTGTCTCCAATCTCTGCTCTCTGTATCACTCCTCTGCACACCAGTCTCCAACTTCTGCTGTCTGTAAAGGTCCTTCTGCACCTCAGTCTCCAACTTCTGCTCTCTGCAACACTCCTTCTGCACCCCAGTCTCCTAACTTTGCTCTCTGTAACAGTTTTTCTGCACCTAAGTCTTTAACCTGTGCTCTCTATAAAAGTCCTTCTGCACCCCAGACTCCAACCTGTGCTCTCAGTATAAGTCCTTCTGTACCACAGTCTCAAAACTCTGCTCTCTCTATCAATCCTTCTGAACCCCAGTCTCCAAACTCTGCTCTCTGCAACGATCCTTCTGCACCCCAGTCTCCAAAGTCTGCTCTCTGTTACAGTCTTTCTGCACCCCAGTCTTCAAACTCTTCTTTCTGTAACCGTCTTCTGCATCTCAGTCTTCATCCTCTGCTCTATGCAACAGTTCTTCTTCACCCAAGTCTCCAACGTCTGCTCTCTGAAAATGTCCTTCTAAACTCTCTAGTCTTCAACCTCTGCTCTCTATAACAGTCCTTCTACACCCCATTATCCATACACTGCTCACCCCAAGGATACTTCTGCACCCCAGTCTCCATCCTCTGCTCTCTGCAGCTTTCCTTTTGCAACCCAGTCTCCAGCATCTGCTCTCTGCAACAGTCCTTCTCCACCTTAGTCTCCAAACACTGCTCTCTGTAACAGTCCTTCTGGACCCCAATCTCCAACCTCTACTCTCTGCAACAGTCCTTCTACACACCAGTCTCCACCCTCTGCTCTCAGCAAAAGTTTTTCTGCACCCCATTCTCCAAACTCTTCTCTCTGTAACTATCCTTTTTCACCTCAGTCTCCATCCTCTGCTCTTTGCAAGGGTCTTTCTCAGCTCAGTCTCCAACCTCTACTCTCTGTAGCAGTGCTTCTGCACCTCAGTCTCCAAACTCTGCTCTTTGTAAGATCTTTCTGAACCCCAGTCTCCAACATCTGCTTTCTGCAACAGTCCTTGTGCAATCCAGTCTCCAACGTCTGCTCTCTGCAACAGTTCTTCTGTACCTCAGTCTGAAAAATCTGCTCTCTGCAACAATTCCTCTGTACCCAAGTCTCCAAACTCTGCTCTCTGTAACAGTCTTTCTGTACCTCTGTCTCCTACCTCTGCTCTCTGTAAGACCATTCTGAAACCCAGTCTGCAAACTCTGCTCTCTGTAACAGTCCTTATGCACGCCAGTCTCCAACCTCTGCTCTTTGAAACAGGCCTTCTGCACCCCAGTCTCCAAGCTCTACTCTCAGCAACGATCCTTCTACACCCCAGTCTCCTACCTCTTCTCTCTAAAACAGTCTTTCTGCACCCCAGTCTCCTACCTCTGCTCTCTGTAAGATCATTCTGCACACCAGTCTCCAACCCCTGCTCGCTGTAACAGTCCTTCTGGAACCTATCTACAAATTCTGCTCTCTGCAATGGTCCTTCTGCACCCCAGTCTCCAACCTCTGCTCTCTGTAACAGTTCTTGTGTACCAGAGTCTCCAACATCTGCTCTCTCTAATGGTCCTTCTGCCCCCCAGTCTCCAACATCTGCTTTCTTTGTCAGTCCTTCTGCACCCCAGATTCCAACCTCTGCTCTCTGTAACAGTCCTTCTGCACCTCAGTCTCCAAGCACTCTTTTCAGCAACAGTCCGTCTGAACCCCAGTCTCCTACCTCTGCTCTCTGCAACATTCCTTCTGCACCCCAGTATCAAACCTATGCTCTCTGTAATAGTGCGTCTGCACCCCAGTCTCCAACCTCTGCTCTCTGTAATGATCCTTCTGCACCCCAGACTCAAACATCCACTCTCTGTAACAGTCATTCTGCACCGCAGTCTCCAAACTTTTTTCTCTGTAAGATAGTACTGAAACCCAGTCTCCAAAGTCTGCTATCTGTAACTGTCCTTCTGCACCCCAGTCTTTCACCTCTGCTCCCTGCAACACTCTTTCTTCACGTCAGTCTCCAAACTCTGCTTTCTGCAACAGTCCTTCTGAACCCAAGTCTCCAACATCTGCTCTCCGCAACATTCTTTCTGCACCCCTGTCTCCAAACTGTGCTCTCTGTAAAAGCCTTTCTGCACCCCAGTCTCAAAACTCTGCTCTCTGTAACTACCTTCTGCACTCCAGTCTCAAACCTCTGCTCTCTGCAACATTCCTTGTGAACCCCAGTCTTTAACATCTGCTTTGTTCAACAGTTTTTCTGTACCTCATTCTGAAAACTCCCCTCTTCGTAATCCTCCATCTGCAACCCAGTCTCCAAACTATGCTCTCTGTAACAGTCCTTCTGTACCTCAATCTCCAAACTCTGCTCTATGCAACAGTCCTTCTGCACACAAGTCTCTAACATCTTCTCTCTTAAACAGTTTTTCTACACCCCAGTCTCCATACTCTGATCGCCCCAACGATCCTTCTGCACCCCAGTCTCAAACTCTGTTCTCTACATCAGTTCTTCTGCACCCCAGTCTCCAACCTCGACTCTCTGAAACAGTCCTTATGTACTACAGTCTCCAACCTCTGTTCTCTCTAAGGGTCCTTATGCACCCCAGTATCCAAGTTCTGCTTTCTGTATCTGTCGTTTAAACCACAGTCACCAAACTCTTCCCTCTGTAACCGTCCTTCTGCAACTCAGTCTGCAACCTCTGCTCTCTGCAACAGTCCTTCTGCACCCCAGTCTCCATCCTCTGCTCTCTGCAACAGTCTATTTGTACTCCAGTCTCCAACATCTGCTCTCTGCAACAGTCATTATCCACCCCAGTCTCCAAACTTTGCTCTCTGTAACAGTCTTTCTTCATGGCATTCTACAACCTCTGCTCTCTGTAATGGACTTTTGCACCCGAGTCTCCAACCTCTGCTTTCTGTGTCAGTCCGTCTGAACCCCAGTCTCCTACCTCTGCTCTGTTTAACTGACCTTCTGCATTTTACTCTCAAACCTCGGCTCTCTGCTACAGTCCTTCTGGACCCCAATCTCTAACCTCTACTCTCTGCAACAGTCCTTCTACATCCCAGTCTAAAACCTCTGCTCTGTGCAACAGTCCTTCTACACCCCAGTCTTCAACTTCTGCTCTCTGTAACAATCCTTCTGCACCTCAGTCTCCAAACTCTGCTTTCTGTAACAGGCCTTCTACACCCCAGTCTCCAAACTCTGCTCTCTGTGTCAGTCCATCTGCACCCCAGTCTCCAACCTCTGCTCTCTGTAAGATCCTTCTGCAACCCAGTCTCAAAACTCTGCTCTCTGTAACAGGCCTTCAGCACCGAAGTCTCCAAACTCTGCTCTCTGTGTCAGTCCATCGGCAACCCAGTATCCAAACTCTGCTCTCTGCAAAGATCCTTCTGCACCCCAGTCTCATACCTGTGCTCGCTGTAACAGTCCTTGTGTAACCCAGTCTACAACATCTGCTCTCTGCAACAGTTCTTCTGTACCTCAGTCTGAAATCTCTGCTCTCTGCAATAATCCTTCTGCACCCAGTCTCCTACCTCTGCTCTTAGTAAAAGTCCTTCTGTACCTCAGTCTTCAAACTCTGCTCTCTGTAACAGTCCTTTTGCACCCAGTCTCTAAACGCTGCTCTCTACCAGGCCTTCTGTACCCCAGTCTCCAAACTCTGCTCTCTGTAAGAGGCCTTCAGAACCCCAGTCTCCAAACTCTACTCTCTGCAATGATCATTCTGCACCCCAGTCTCCGACCTCTGCTCTCTACAACAGTCCTTTTGCACCCCCAGTCTCCAACCTCTGCTTTCTGCAATGGTCCTTCTGCACCTCAGACTTCAACATCTGCTCTCTGAAACAATCTTTCTACACCCCAGTCTCCAACCTCTGCTCTCTGCAACAGTATTTCTAGACCCCAGTCTTCATACTCTGCTCCCACCAACATCCTTCTGCACCCCAGTCTCCAACGTCTGCTCTCTGAAAAAGTTTTTCTACACCGCAGACTCCAAACTCTGCTCTCTGCAACAGACCTTCTAAACCCCAGTGTCCATACTCTACTCGCCCCAACGATACTTCAGCACCCCAGTCTCCACCCTGTGGTCTCTACATCAGTTCTTTTGCACCCCAATCTCCAACTTCTGCTCTCTGTAACAGTCCTTCTGTACCGCAGTCTCAAACCGCTGTTCTCTTAAAGGGTCCTTATGCACCCCAGTATCCAAACTCTGCTTTCTGTATCACTCGTTTTGCACCACAGTCTCAAAACTCTGCCCTCTGTTACAGTCCTTCTGCAACTCAGTCTGCAACCTCTGCTCTCTGCAACAGTCCTTCTGCACCCCAGTCTCCAAACTCTGCTCTCTGCTAAAGTACTTCTCCACCCCAGTCTCCAACCACTGCTCGCTGCAACAGTCCTTGTGCACCCCAATCTCCAACATCTGCTCTCTGCAATAGTTCTTCTGTACCTCAGTCTGAATACTCTGATATCTGCAATAATCCTTCTGCACCTGAGTCTCCAACCTCTGCTCTGTGTAATAGTCCTTCTGCACCTCAGTCTTCAACTTCTGCTCTGTATCAGTCCTGCAACCCTGTCTCTTACATCTGCTCTTTTTAACAGTCCTTCTTCACCTCAGTCTTCAACCTCTGCTCTGTATAACAGTCCTTCTGCACCCCAGTTTACAACCTCTGCTATCTGCAAGGATTCTTCTGAATCCCAGTCTCCAACATCTGCTCTCTGCAACAGTCCTTCTGCACCCAAGTCTCCAACATCTGATCTCTGCAACAGTCCTTCTGCACCTCAGTCTCCAAACTCTGCTCCACCTAAGATCCTTCTGAAACCCCATCTCCAATCTCTGCTTTCTGCAACATTCCTTCTGCACCCCAGTCTCCAATCTGTGCTCTCTGTAAAAGTCCTTCTGCACCGCAGTCTCCCACCTCTTCTCTCTGTAAGGATCCTTCTGCAGCCTAGTCTCCACCTCTGCTCTCTTCAACGATTATTCTGCAACTCAGTCTCCAACTTCTGCTCTCTTCAACTATTTTTCTGCACCCCAGTCTCCAACCTCTGCTCCCTGTAACTGTTTTTCTGTACCTCAGAATCCAACTTCTGCTCTCTGCAACCATCCTTCTACACCCCTGTCTCCAACCTCTGCTCTCTGCAACGATCCTTATTCACCCCAGTCTCCAACATCTGCTCTCTGCAACAGTCCTTCTCCAACCCAGTCTACAACCTCTGCTTTTCTTCAACGGTCCTGCTGCAACCCAGACTCCAACATCTGTTCTCTGCATCAGTCCTTCTACTCCCCAGTCTCCAACGTCTGCTCTGTGTAACAGTCCTTCTGTACTGCAGTCTCCAACCTCTGTTTTCTGTAACGGTCCTTCTGCACCCCAGTCTCAAACCACTGCTTTCTGTATAAGTCCTTCTGAATTACGGTTTCCAACCTCTGCTCTCTGTAACAGTTTTTCTGCACCCCAGTCTCAAACCTCTGCTCTGTGCAACAGTTCGTCTGCACCGCAGTCTCCAACCTCTTCTGTCTGAAATATCCTTCTGCACCCCAGTCTCTTAACTCTGATCTTCATAACAGTCCTTCTTCACCCCAGTCTAACACCTCTGCTCACTATAACAATTCTTCTGCACCTCAGTCTCCAAGATCTGCTCTCTGCAAGGGTCCTTCTGCACCCCATTCTCAAACCTCTGTTGTCTGCAAGAGTCCTTCAGCATGTCAGTATCCAACCCCTGCTCCCTACAAAAACCCTTCTTCACCCCAGTCTCCAACCATTGCTCTCGGTAACATTTCATCTGCACCTCAGTCTCCAACCTCTGCTCCATGTAAGATCCTTCTGCCACCCAGGCTCCACACTCTGCTCTCTGTAACAGCCTTCTGCACCCCTGTCTCCAAACTCTGCTCTCTGTATCAGTCCTTCTGCACCCCAGTCTCTAAACTCTGCTATCTTTAACAGTCTTTCTGCATCTCAGTCTCCTAACTCTACTCTCTGCAACAGTTCTTCTGCAAACCACTCTCCAACATCTGCACTCTGAAACAGTTCTTCTCCACTCCAGTCTCCAAACTCTGCTCCCTGTAACAGTCCTCCTGAATTGCAGTCTCAAAATTCTGCTGTCTGTAATGGTCCTTCTGAACCTCAGTCCCCAACCTCTGCTTTATGTATCAGTCCTTCGCACCCCAGACTCCAACCTCTGCTATCTGCAATAGTCCTTCTGAACCTCAGTCTCCATATTCTACTCTCTGCAAAAGTCTTTCTGCACCCATGTCTCAAAACCCTGCTCCCTGCAACAGTCCTTCTTCACCCCAGTTTCCAAACTCTGCTATCTGTAACAGTCCTTCTGCACTATAGTCTCCAACTCTGCTCTCTGCAACAGTCCTTCTACACTCCAGTCTTCAACATCTACTCTCTGCAAACGTCCTTCTGGACCCAAGTCTCCAAAATCTGCTCTCTGGAAGGATCCTTCTGCACACCAATCTCCAACCTCTGCTCTCTGCAATAATCCTACTGCACCCCAGTCGCCAACCTCTGCTCTCTGTAACAATTTTTCTGCACCGCAGTGTCCAAACTCTGCTCTACTTAATATTCTTCTGCAACCCAGTCTCCAAACTCTGCTCCCTGTAACAGCCCTTCTGTACCCAGTCTCCAAACTCTTCTCTCTGTAACAGCCTTCTGCACCAGAGTCTTTAAACTCTGCTCTCTGTATAAGTCCTTCTGCACCCCAGTCTCCAACCTCTGCTCTCTGTTACAGTCCTTCTGCAACTCAGTCTTTAACATCTGCTCTCTATAACAGTCCTTCTGAACCCCAGTCTCCAAACTCTGCTCTCTGCAACAGTCCTTCTACATTACAGTCTTCAACCTCTGCTCTGTGGAACAGTCCTTCTGCAAACCAGTTTTTCATCTCTGCTCTCTGCAACGATCCTTCTGCATCCCCGTCTACAACATCTGCTCTCTGCAACCGTCCTTCTGCACCCAAGTCTCCAGCCTCTGCTCTCTGCAATGATCATTATGAACACCAGTCTCCAACCTCTGATTTCTGCAATAATCCTACTGCACCCCAGTCGCCAACTTCTGCTCTCTCTAACAATCCTTCTGCACCACAGTCTCCAAACTCTGCTCTACGTAATATTCTTCTGCAACCCAGTCTCCAAACTCTGCTCTCTGTAAAAGCACTTCTGTACCCAGTCTCCAACCTCTGCTATCTGTAACAGCCTTCTGCACCCCTGTCTCCAAACTCTGCTCTCTGTATCAGTCCTTCTGCACCCCAGTCTCTAAACTCTGCTATCTTTAACAGTCTTTATTCATCTCAGTCTCCTACCTCTACTCTCTGAAACAGTTCTTCTGCACACCAGTCTCCAACGTCTTCACTCTGAAACAGTTCTTCTCCTCTCCAGTTTCCAAACTTTTCTCTCTGTAACAGTCCTCCTGTATTGCAGTCATCAAACACTGCTGTCTGTAATGGTCCTTCTGCACCTCAGTCCCCAACCTCTGCTTTCTGTATCAGTTCTTCTGCACCCCAGTGTCCAACCTCTGCTGTCTGCAACAATCTTCTACTCCTCAATCTCTGAATTTTACTCTCTGCAAAAGTCCTTCTGCACCCATGTCTCCAACACCTGCTCCCTGCAACAGTCCTTCTTCACCACAGTTTCCAACCACTGCTATCTGCAACAGTCCTTCTGCACACCAGTCTCCAAACTCTGCTCTCTGTAACAGTCCTTCTGCACCTCAGTCTCCAAATTCCGCTCTCTGCAACAGTCCTTCTGCACCCAAGTCTCCAAACTATGCTCTCTGCAACAGTTCTTCTACACTCCAGTCTTCAACCTCTGCTCTGTTTAACAGTCCTTCTGCACCCCAGTCTCCAACCTCTGCTCTCTGTAACAGTCCTTCTGCACCATATTCTCCAACTTCTGCTCTCTGTTACAGTCTTTGTATACCACAGTCTCAAACCTCTGGTCTACGTAAGGGTCCCTCTGCACCCTAATTTCCAACCTCTGGTTTCTGTAACAGTCCTTCTGCACCACAATCTCCATCCTATGCTCTCTGTAACAGTTCTTCTGCAACTCAGTCTGAAACCTATGCTCTCTGCACGATCCTTCTGCACTCCAGTCTCCAAACACTGCTCTCTGTAACAGTCGTCCTGCACCTCCGTCACCAACTTCTGCTCTGTGTAAGATCCTACTGCAACCCAGCCTCAAAACTCTGCTCTCTATAACAGTCCTTCTGCAACCCTGCCTCAAAAGTCTGCTCTATATAACAGTCCTTCTGCAACTCAGTCTCCAACCTCTGCTCTCTGTAACAGGCCTTCTGCAACCCAGTCTCTAAACTCTGCTCTCTGAAACAGTCCTTCTGCACGCCAGTCTCCAACCACTGCTCTCTTTAACGGTCCTTCTGCACCCCAGGCTTCGACCTCAGCTCTCTGTATCATAATTCTTCAAACCAATCTCCATCGTCTTCTCTGTGTAACAGTCGTTCTGCATCTCAGTCTCCAAACTCTGCTTTCTGCAACAGTCCTTCTGCACCCCAGTCTCCAACCTCTGCTTTATGCAACATTCCTTCTGCACCCCAGGTTTAACCTGTAATCTCTGTAACAGTCCTTCTGCACCCCAGTCTCCGACCTGTGCTCTCTGTAACGATCCTTCTGCACCCTAGTCTCCACCTCTGCTCTCTGCAATGATTTTTCTGCAACTCCGGATCCAACTTCTGCTGTCTTCAACAATCCTTTTGCACCTCACTCTTCATCTCTGTAACAGTTTTTCTGCACCTCAGTCTCCAACCTCTACTCTCTGCAACCATCCTTCTGCACCCCAGTCTCAAACGTCTCCTCTTCTTAACACTCCTTCTGCACCCCAGTCTCCAACCTTTGTTCTCTGTAAGGTCCTTCTCCACCCCAGTTTCCAAACTCTGCTCTCTGTAACATTCTTTTCCAACCTAGTCTCCAACTTCTGCTTTCTTCAACGGTCCTGCTGCAACTCAGTCTCCAACCTCTTTTCTCTGAAACAGTCCTTCTGCTCCCCAATTTCCAATCTCTGCTCTCTGTAACAGTCCTTCTGTACCGCAGTCTCCAACTTCTGCACTCTGTAATGGTCCTTCTGAACCCTAGTCTCCAACCTCTGCTTTCTGTATCAGTCTTTCTGCACCACAGTCTCCAAACTCTGCTATCTGTTACAGACCTTCTGCACCTCAGTCTCCAAACTCTGCTTTCTGTAAGATCCTTCTGCAACCAAGTCTCCAAACTCTGCTCTCCGTAACAGTCCTTCTGCACACCAGTCTCCAACCTCTGCTCTCTGCAACAGTCATTCTGAACCCAAGTCTCCAACATCTGCTCTCTGCAACAGACCTTCTGCACCTCAGTCTGAAAACTCTGCTCTCTCTAACGATCCTTGTGCACCCCAGTCTCCAAATTCTGCTTTCTGTAATAGTCGTTCTGCACCTCAGTCTCCAACTTCTGCTCTCTGCCACAGTTCTTCTGCACCCCAGTCTTTAACATCTACTCTCTGAAACAGTCCTTCTACACCCCTGTCCAAATGCCGAAGAATGAGACCTGAACTATTGCTCACCCTGCAAAAAATCAACTCAAAATGCATTAAAGACTCAGGCACTAGACCAGAAATTATGCAGTTTCTAGGATAAAACAAAGTCAATACTCCAACATACAGGCAGAGGCAATTACTTTCTCAGTAGGATGCCAAACCTCAGGAGATAACACTAAAAGTTAGCTAATAGGATGGCATCAAATTAAGAAGGCTCTGCAAAGCAAAGGAGACAATTAGAATATGAAGAGAGAACCTACGGAAAGGGAGAAAATCTTTATGAGGTGCTCTTCTAAAAGAGGATGAATATTCAGAATATTAATAAAGAACTCAAAAAACTTAACATCAAACCAACAATTATTAAATAACCCAATTATCAAATAACCAAATTACCAAATGGGAAACTAAATGAACTAAACAGACACGTCTTAGAAGAAAATATGTGAGTGGCCAACAAATATATGAAAATACTTGCAAGTCAAGACTACCCTGAGATTTCATCTCACTTCAGTGACAAAGGCAACCACCAAGAATACAAACAGAAATTAGTGTGACAAGGAGAGAATTAGAGAGAAAAGAGCACTCTCACCCTGTTGGTGGGCATGTAAATCAGCACAACCACCACGGAAATCGGGATGGAGGCTCCTCAGAAGTAGCCATGGACCACCCTGCGACCCAGCTCTACCTCTGCTTGGTATTTTTCACAGCGGATCGAAGTCATCATACTATAATGACACATACATGCCCATGAACCAGCCGAGGTGACATCAGTGGACGAATGTATAAAGAACATTTGGTATATGCACACTGGAATTTCATTCAGCCATAAAGAAGAACGAAATTATGTCATGCTGGAAGATAGATGGATCTTCAGAACATTAAGGGAAATAAGCAACTCAGAAAGTTAAGGGCCGTATGTTTTTCCTCTGTTAAAACTAGAGGGGGAAAAGGAAGGAAAGTTGGGAAGGGAGTCTCATCATGAAAGTTGAAGGAAGATCAGTAGAGTCAAGGCACCAGGGGAGGAAGTGAGGAAAATGGAAATAATGAAATGGTATTGGCCAAAGTTCACGGTTATTTTGTGTGCATTTTCAAATATGTGTCAGGAAATTCCATCATTATGGACCACTACAATTCACCAATGAACTGTGAAAAGAAGAGTTTCACATTACATGGGACAGGCACTATTCTAGGAGGGTGCCCATTTTTTCCCATCTAAAAATACCATGATCATTTACCACTGTCAAAAATCTCTACACATTTCAATGTTCTGATAACTGCTCCACCACATGGCCTCTTCAGGGTCCCCTTATTCTCACTGAAATCAGGAAGCCCATTTCAATGATGCCATCTGTTAATGTCTTCCCAGGCTGCCGAGGACAGTGGCTGCAGGTTTCACAAGGATCTGGTGCTGCCTTCTGAACGCATGTCCATGAGGCCTTGGTGAAGGCTGGTGCTCCAGGTCCTCCTCTAGATCCAGCTGTGAGGCCAGGGAAGGGATCACATAACACGCCATCCAACACCTTATTTATTTCTGATCACCATCCTCTCCATTATTCCAGGATCATATTGGTCATTGAACTTAAGCAAACACTGAGTCCAGATTTCAGTCCATAAACCAAAGAGAGTCTAATAGCCACTCTCCATGGCTCAGAAAAAATCTTTGGCCCTAACATTTCTGGTGATTACGTCCCTGTGACTGCATTCAAAATGATCCAGCAATATGTCCTGACTTCTTTGGTCTAGAAGACTCAAACAAATTCTCTTATATATTCTTAAGGCTCCTATTAACAAAATACAGTAAAATATTTACCTTATATTCTGGTGTGACCCTTATACTCTCCTGGGCTATATTTTATACTCTTACCTGAGGCGTTCTAGGATCAGACCCCAATTAAGAGTCTGGTGACAATGTGGGATGATGGATGAGCATCTTAAAGACAATTGGGCTGGGGATGTGGCTCAAGCAGTAGTGCGCTTGCCTTGCACGCGTACGGCCCGGGTTCGATCCTCAGCACCATATACCAACAAAGATGTTGTGTCTGCCGAGAACTAAAAAATGAATATTAAAAATTCTCCCTCTCTCTCTCTCTCTCTCTCTCTCTCTCTCTCTCTCTCTCTCTCTCTCTCTCTCTCTCCCCCTCCTCTTCTTTTTTTTGTTTTCTCTGACAGAAAGTTATATTTTAGGTAAAGAAAAAAACACATATAATTTAGAATAACAATGAGTTACTGATTCTTAGCAAATGCATATACAAAGTTAAAATTGATAAAATTTGCTGGGTTTTTTTTATAGTAGTCACTATTTTTTTTATTATTGGTCGTTCAAAACCTTACACAGTTCTTAATACATCATATTTCACAGTTTGACTCAAGCGGGTTATGAACTTCCAACTTTACCCCCTATACAGATTGCTGTATCACATCAGTTACCCTCCATTGATTGACATGTTGCCTTTCTAGTGTCTGATGTATTCTGCTGTCTGTCCTATTCTCTACTATCCCCCCACCCCTCCCCTCCCCTCCTCTTTTCTCTCTCTACCCCTTCTACTTTAAATCATTTCTTCCATTTATATTATCTTGTCTTACCCCTCCTTTTCTCTTATATATCATTTTGTATAACCCTGAGGATCGCCTTCCATTTCCATGTGATTTCCCTTCTCACTCCCTTTTCCTTTCACCTCTCATCCCTGTTTAATGTAAATCTTCTTCTCAAGCTCTTCGTTCCTACCCTGTCCTTGTTTACTCCCCTTATATGGAAGGGGTCATTTGGTATTTGTTTTTTAAAGATTGACTAGCTTCATTAGCATAATCTGCTCTAATTCCATCCATTTCCCTCCAAATTCTATGATTTTGTCATTTTTGAATGCAGAGTAATACTCCATTGTGTATAAATGCCACATTTTTTTATCCATTCATCTATTGAAGGGCATCTAGGCTGATTCCATAATCTTGCTATAGTGAATTTTGCTGCTATGAACATCGATGTAGCAGTGTCCCTGTAGCATGCTCTTATTAGGTCTTTAGGGAATAAACTGAGAAGGGGAATAGCTGGGTCAAATGGTGGTTCCATTCCCAGCTTTCCAAGAAATCTCCATACTGCTTTCCAAATTGGCTGCACCAATTTGCAGTCCCACCAGCAATGAACAAGAGTGCCCTTTTCCCTGCATCCTCTTTAGCACTTATTTTTGTTTGACTTCCTAATGGCTGCCAATCTTACTGGAGTGAGATGGTATCTTAGGGTAGTTTTGATTTGCATTTCTCTGACTGCAAATGCTAGCAATAGTGAGCATTTTTCATGTACTTATTGATTGATTGTATGTCCTCCTCTGAGAAGTGTCTGTTCAGGTCCTTGGCCCATTTATTGATTGGGTTATTTGTTATCTTATTGTCTAATTTTTTGAGTTCTTTGTATATTCTGGTTATTAGGGCTCTATCTGAATTGTGTGGATTAAATATTTGTTTCCAGGATGTAGGCTCCCTGTTTATCTCTCTTATTGTTTCTTTTGCTGAGAAAAAACTTTTCAGTTTGAGTAAGTCCCATTTGTTGATTCTAGTTGTTAACTCTTATGCTATGGGTGTCCTATTGAGGAATTTCCCCCTCTCCTCTTCTCTTCTCTCCTCTCCTCTACTCTCTCACTCTCTCTTAAAAAAAAAGACAACTGCCCAGGTAGAGTTACCATAGGGTCTTCAATTTAGGGAAAGCTAGTCACCTTGGGGGAGGAGGGGCTGCTTCTGACAGCAAAGATGGTTAATAGAGATTTCAGGGTTCAAGGCTCTGAGATTTGTCTAATTCCACTGGTATTTTGACATTCTAATTAACAGGGTCTCAATCATTCCCCCATTAATGTCCTAATTGACATAAGAGAGACCTGGAGAAATTGTGGATTTATAATTTTCTTTGTACTTCTGCAATTTGGAGAATTGGATGTTTTATTCTGATATTAACCTTTATCAGTTTCCAGAGAGAAAATATATCTGATGATCTGAACCTGACTTGAAGGAGGAATATAATGCTTGAACCTATCATTTTCTTTCTGTAAGTCTCCCACTCCAGTCAGTAACAGCAGTCTGTAGTCATGTTGTAATGTTCATTCCCACCCTGAAGGTCGATGGTGTTATTCCAAAGTTCAGTTTTCCATAGACATTGGATTTCAAGGCCACGATAACTTAAAGTCTCTGTTGGGTCATTGCACACCAGGAATTATCAGGTCTCCTTTCCCATGGGCTGTGACATCATCAACATATTCAATTCCCTCAGGTCAGACATCCAACCTACCTCCTCAGATCTGTTATCTAGAACCATCTCTGATGTAAACCACTATTGTGGTCAGTGCCACCGTGGTCAGGTAGAGATGAAGAACGACCCTTGATGTCTTAGGGTAGAGGAAGTTGACACAGAAAAAAGTTATAAAATGGTTGGGAGATCTGGAAGAAAAAAGGAAAATAGGGCAGGTGACACCACCCCATATATGGAAACCCTAACATCCCTGGAAAGAGACGCTCATTCCACGCTACTCTGACCCACATTCAGGTACAGCTGTCTAGGAGCCTGCACACACAGCTCCTGGAACCAAAGAGATTAGTTCCTGCCTCTACAGGGCTGGTTTGCTGCTGCTACTATGGGATCCATAAAAACCCGCTTTCTTCCTTTCCTTTTTTCCTCTCTGTCTAGTGTTTGGCTGATCTTGACAGAAACTACGAAAATAGAGGCCTTCAGGCAGGAGAGTGTGGGAAACGAGGTTCTCCTACTTTCTGTCCCTCTGGTGTGGGGAGAACACAGGTGGACAGAGATGGTGCTGAAAACCCACACAAGGTGTCCGACACACTTGAACCTGAAAGTGGGAAAAGGGTGTTTGTGAAAAGAGAGGAGAGAAAGGAGTCTCAGAGATTTTAAAAGCAGGAGTTGGAGTTGAAGCTCCAGATACAGACTCTCTAACCAGGTGCCTACAAGTCCCTGGGAGGCATCTTTTTTAGATGACTATATACTCCAGTTTGAAGATTGGTCTAGACTTTGATCGTGCAAAGGGATGCACACCCTCCAGCCAGCTTTCTCAGGGCTCTCTGGACCTCATTGCTTCTCAGGCTGTGAATGACGGGGCTCAACAGAGGGCTCACCACACAGAAGAGTACAGAGACCAGAGTGTCCATGTGCAGACTTCTCTGGGCCTGTCATAGTGGAAGTTGGCTATTCCATAGAAGACCACCATGACAGTGAGGGAGGACACACTGGTAAAGAAGGCCTTCCTCCTGCCCTGTGCAGAGGGAATTCCCAGGATTGCCACCATGATGAGTGCATAGGAGCCTGCAGTGAAGAGCCAGGGGCTCAGGCCCATGGTGGCACTGACAACGTGGAGCCCAGACTCGTTGACAGAGGTTTCTGATCAGGAGAGCTTCAGGAGCAATTGGGTGTCACAGAGAAATTGGCTGAACTGGTGGGGCCCACACAGAGTGAGTGTGATGGCCAGCACCGTGTGTGACCAAATTCACCAGCCCACACAGCCAGGACCCGGTCACCTGGCCAACACAGACCTTCACACTCATGATGACTGGGTACTGAGGAGGATGGCACGTGGCCACACAGCAGTCATACTGGCCACACAGCCAGTAAGAAGCCTTCTGTGCCAGCACTTGTCACCAAGAAGAAGATATGGGAAAGGCAGCCCTCATAAGAAATGTCCTCTTTCTCCCAGAAGAAGTTCACCAGCAGTACTGGGATGGTGGTGGATGTTTAGCAGAAGTCCAAGAAGCTCAAAGTGCTGAGGAAAAAGTACATTTGCGTGTGGAGAGCAGGACTGACCCTGGTGGCCACTATTATGAGCATGTTCCCCAGGAGAGTGGTCAGGTAAATGACCAGAAAGAGCAGAAAGAACCAGCCCTGTAGGTTGGGGTGGTTGGAAAATCCCAAGAAGATGAATTCAGTGACAAATGATAGATTGCTCATTTCCAATGGTATCATAGCTACAAAAGAGAGAAAAAGAGACCATGACGAGAATGGACTGAGAGCACCCCAAACATGGTTGTTAATCTGCAGCAACATGGCAAATAATATTGTATACAAAGATGCCTGGACTATGGAAAGAGACGTATAGGAGTGACATTAGAGAGAGCATAACTTCTCACAGACTTTTGCATGGGTGCTCTTTTGTAAGAATAAATGGAGACTTGGTCTAAATGCACAACCAGCTATCAACCCCTGTGTCTCATTGAATCTGCAGTATCTCTCTCCTAACACTGTGCTTCACTGTGATGAATTTTTTTTTTGTATGTCTGTTATTTCAAGTAATAAGTTTTCATTGTGGAAAAAATGAAGAAAATGCAGAAAGTTATTCAGAAGAATAGAACAGGTCACAAAATCACAGCTCTCTTTGCATTCAACCCATTCTACCTCTATCTATCTTTAAAATATCCAAAGCAAAATTTCCCAATATTGTTGTACTCTATTTAGTTGTTTGCCTTGTAATCTTAATTTCCTAACATGAAATTAAGTTAATATCTCCCTTTTTATTGAACATAGAAACCTTCCATTCCATTTACTATCATAAATATTGGAATAGAAGCTTTCGTACATATGTATCTGTAATCATCTCTGATTATTTCTTAAAAGTAAAATTATAAGTCACCTGCTTTTAAATACATTGATCTATTTTTTCAGTAGAAACTTTTATTTTTTTAAATTTTATAAGATACAAGAAATTTTGACAAATGATATATACTTAGGTATTTTTCTTCTTTTGTATTATAAGATTTACCTCACCGAACATTACATTTTCTGAAACAAAATAATGATTGATACAATTACTGATTTTCTATCATGTTACCCATGCTAATCCGTGATCCATTGTTTTGAACTAAAATTTCTGTTTCTTTTTCAATCTTAAATGAAAAATATTATATTAAAACAGTAGGTTCTTGGTCCAGATAGATGTGGATTGAAATCCATCTGTTGTTTACTAGATGTTGTTTGTAAAAAGTCAGCTCATCTCTATTCCTCAGTGTGTTCCTTGCTTAGGATATAAATGATGTCTATTTCACAACTTCTGAAAAAAGTTTTGAGATAATATAAGCTATGTGTCTGGCACATTACCTTTACTCAATGCGTTTTATCAAGTTAGAAAATGTCTATGCATTTTTTACTAGTAGTTTTTTTTTGGTGTATGTGTGCTGGGTTTTGAATTCAGAGCCTTATGCATACTAAGCATGCACTCTACCACTGAACTTTGCCACTTCTTTCATTTAGTTGTAGTTTTTATCATAAATAGATATTGAATTTTCTTATTTTCTCTGCATCTATTGAAATGATATAATTTTTTTCTTATTTAGTCTGTTACTATGGAAATTTGGTTGATTGAATTTTTGAATATTGAACCAGCCTTGCATTCTGAGATTGAACTCAATTGACTGTAATGTTATCCTTATTCTATATGGCTGAGTTCAATTTGTTAATATTGTTCCCTGCTTGGTTTTGTGTATTCTATTTTCGCTGTTCTCCAGAGATAATCTATTTCTTGAAGAATTCTCAGCTGTATTCTACTGTTATTTTCAGTCAATGCATGTTAGTGGACTAGTGGGAAACAGAGTAGGGATTTCTGATGTTTCCAGGAAGCCCTGCTTTAGGTACTCTACAGGAATATGGCCTTAACAGTGACCCACTTTCTATCAATATGGCTGAGCCTAGTTCTTATTCCTCCCTACGTTAGACATTTCGGCCCGTTCCTTTCCATACTTGCAAAGGTTTTCCGTTGAGTGTCCT
This sequence comes from Ictidomys tridecemlineatus, assembly GCF_052094955.1. NCBI lineage: Eukaryota > Metazoa > Chordata > Mammalia > Rodentia > Sciuridae > Ictidomys > Ictidomys tridecemlineatus. The sequence goes on along the minus strand of NW_027522479.1, from coordinate 12,108 downwards.
AATGTAACAGTTTCTGTTACTCTTGCCCCTGAAGATTACAGCTTTTGTTCTATGCAAAAAATCAGGAAATGGGTCTGGGAGGAGTTTTGGCTGCTGTTGCTGCTCTTTGTCCCTCCACCTATCCAAGCAATGATACCGTTAAAGACACTTTCTCAGAATACTTCCCTATCTTCCTGGGAGCATTTGGTGGAATCCATGGAGAAAAATAAAAAAATACAAACATCTTATGTCTATAGCCCTCTCGGTCTTTATGCTCTTAAACCAGTCTATACTTAGTCTTTAGCAATCTATTAACTATTTTTTATTTGAGTTTTTTTTTATAAATAAACTCCTATGTATCTAGTGGGTTCTCCCATTGTTAAAAAAATACCTGGATTATTTTGGTTGCTTATCTCTATCCAGACTTTGGTTAGTTGTTTGCCTTATAATCTTCACCCCTAATAAAGTCAAAGAAATTCATTAATTTGCATTTTCTTCTGCTCTTTTTGGTCATTATAATGATGAAAACAACATGCTTTCTAGCTATTTTGATAGATACTCAAGGTGAAATTTGAAGTCTATACACTTACTTTTCACAAATATTTAGTAATTTTTAATTTAGTTAAATATGTAGTTATTCTATTCAAAACAATCCCATTCCTACCATATTTCCAAGGAAATTAATGCACAGTTCACAAATCACGGTTTATTATACAGTGGAAATATATCAGTTTCTTTAGAAAAACAAATACTAGAACATTAATAACATTGACAAATCTAAAAAAAAAATTCTGGGTGAAAGAAGCCAGATAAAAATATATACTGTATGTTTTCTTTAAACAAAGTTCAAAAATTAGTAAAACAGCTATAATGGTCAAGTAATAATAGTGGCCTTTTTTTTATTTTTTTGGAGCTCAGGGGTGATATCAGTTGAACCATGAAGGAATTTTCTAAAGTGATGGAAATGTTTTATATCCTGATTTTTGGAAGTTCATATATATGTAAAATATTATAAACCTGTACACTTTAGATCTGTGCATTCTTTGAGTACAAATTATAGTTCAATTTTTAAAAATAGCCTTATTTTCCAAATAAGTAATTAATGGGGAAGTGTGGTACCTGCCTGTAATCCCAGGTACTTGGGAGACTAAGGCAGGAGGATCATAAATTTGAAACTCTGCAAGGCCTCCCACCCCAAATAATTGAAATGGCTGGGGATATAGCTTCATGGTAGAGTGCCACTGGGTTCAATCCCCAGTACTGCAGTAAGTAAGTAAGTAAGTAAGTAAGTAAGTAAATTGATAAATAGAAGTGAAAGCATTTTTTCAAGATGATTTTTAACTCAGGATTGGTTGGAACCACAACTAAATATTTTTTTAGGTCTCTAAGAGGTTAAGTATTTTCTCCCATTTTTTTTGCATTTCTCTACTTCTTTTTTTACCACAGTGATAGTCCAGGACATATCACATTTTACAAGTGACATCAGTTGTTTCCTGATCACGATCTGTTTGAAGCAGTGAATGTGATTGGTGGGTGCATTCGGTCTGTATCACAGATACAAAGCCTAGCTCACCTTGATGGATGGGCATGTGCATGTGTGTGTGTGTGTGTGTGTGTGTGTGTGTGTGTGTGTGTGTGTTATTGGTTGTGGGATTGGTCTTGACTGAGAACACTGTCATATAGTTAGTGGGATGGCAAGTTGGCATCTCTGGCAACATTGATGGCAGAAATCTCAAAGAATATAGCAGGAATCTGCCATCTAAGGCTCAGCAATCTCAGAACACTTGGTTATTTTAATTGCTATAAATGGAAAAACCCTCACTATTGAGCTTCTCTGAGAGCTGCATCATACTGGGGAGAGAGGAGGGAGCCCATTTCCATAGAGATGTACCCTGTTTCTATGGAGACTCCAGCAAGGCTTCAAGGGGCTGGTGGGATAGTACCAGTGGATGCTGCCAAGCCCTGGGTCATTCTGAGGAGCCTGCTACTTCAGGGGAGGTGGCAGGGTATCAGCCTATGGGGCCAGGACTAGTCTCTGTGACGTTGTGTCAGGCCTGATTTCTAAGCAATGTACTTGGCAATAGAAACCTCGGAAAACATCCCATCCCCCACCATGCCATGAAAAAACAGAGAGCACAGGTGTGTCTCTGGAAGCCAGGCTTGGGTATGAGCATGAACATCAATGATTGCAGAGTATCAACAATAGGGGACCATAAATCTCTTTCAGGTGAGTGCAGACTGAAAACAGGGACATCTGGAGGGAGATAGACTGGGTTTAGAAAATCATTAGATCTCTAGGTCTACAACACCCAGATAGACCCACTGATGGAATAGTGCATGTGAGTCTAAGGAGCAGGGTCGAAACTGTGAAACCTTGTTCCCCAGGTTTTAGACACACTGTTTAGTTCAAAGGAGTGATCTGAGTGCGAAAACAAGATCAAAATGAAGTGGTCTGTATCTGAAGACATGCTGTGTTGAAGGTGGGAGAAAATCTCTGAAGCCCTCATGGAGAAGGATATGGAGAACTTTAAAGTCCTAGTTGAAGAGGACACGGTATAGACAACAAATAAGTTTGGGCAGGCTGGCTAGCTGGTGGGATCACTCAGGAAAACAGAAATATGTGAGGAATAGCAGATGTAGAGGAGGCTTTGGTGGATTTGATTTGAGTAATGTTGAATGTGAGTTATCTGTGGGATAATCACGTGGAAATGCCCTTCACAGACAGCCTAGAACTGCAGGTGTGGATTTGGGAGTCATTGTCTTGAAGGCAACTGTTACAGCAAAGGGTGAATATGAAATCCCCCAGGAAATAGAGAAAGTAGAGAAGGAAATAGAGAAAGTAGGGATTCTTGTGATACTTGGTGTTCACGAAAATTGTAGTAAAAGTTTATCCAAAAATGACTAAAAACACCACACTATCTAGGTCAACACCATGTAGGTATTGCTTTCTCTAAATAATTTCCCTAAACAAGAGGTTACCTCATTAGCATTGATTTACAATAAATCAACTTTGAAATGGAGCTGGAAGCTACATGTACTTGACATTTCTTACATTCTGTGTTTTCTCTATAAACTACCTGAATGAACTTCAAGTCATTTAGAAATCAGTAACGTACTTTCTTTTAACTCCCGTATCAAAAAGATCAATATGACAATCTCTTTTTAGGTAGATATCTAGATGTTTTCAGAAAAAGAAATAAAATTCCACATAGAAGGCAGTTCCAGCAAATTTTACTATGGGAAATTGGTACATGGTCTGTGGATGTGTAAAAGGGAAAAACTAAATGTAATTGTTCAGGGATTTAAAAATACAATCTCTAAAGTTGTGCATACTGCTATTGTAAAGGTCTTAAATATAAAGGTCAGTTCAGGAGGGACAATTTCATGGGGCATTAAAAAAACCTCCCAAAATATGTTTATATAATTTTTATCTACATATAAGTTTTTTCTTATGTTTTACTGGCTAATTTTTTTAGATCACGGGTGTGGGGTAGGGTGAAGGACGATACCCAAACATTTTTCCTTATCCTCTAGTCTCTTTATTAATGTAGGGCATTAGATTGAATCATCATCTTGGTCACCATTAGAATCCATTATTAACAACCATAACTCATGAATGACACTTTGTGACACAATATGTACTTGCTCCTTAGAATTTATATAATGCAGCATAGGAATTCGATCAACTTAATAGTAAACCCTCTGCTCTGCAATAATAATAACCATACTCATCATAATCATCTAGGGCATATTTCATAGAAAAATAATTTGAGTGTGAGTCTTCTTAGATTGCTTCAATACACATAAATGCCTGACTTTAAAAATCTTGTATAATGTAGTTTAAAAGTGGCATGTGTTCTGTAAAAATTAGATTGAATTTCGGATAATCCATTCTATCAAAACATTGAATTTCTTTGAAAAGATGAATTTTTACATACCTGAATCCAATCAGGATTTTTCAAATTGAATAAGACACACATTAGATAAAAATACCTAACACTTATTAAATGCCTATAAGACTTTTACTTGCATTAACTTATTTGGTTTACACAACAACCTATAAGATAACCTATTATCCCCAATTTACAGAAAAAAAGAATTGAAATTAATGCACAATATATTAATGCAAGTAGGGAAACATCAATGAATCCTTTTAATTTGCATAATGTACATTAATTTCTACATTTAATATGTATTAACAATTATGATTTAAGAAACAAAAGAAAATTGACTCAGAAAATTTATCATGTAATAACTATTATTTGTAGTGATACTTTGTTACCTGATGATAATACCATACATTAGTAAACTGTCTTATTATTTTCAATGCCCAGACATTCTTGTCTTTGGTTCTAATAATTCATTCCACATGATTAATAGGCCAACACAGCTTTCATTATAATTCCAAATCTCAGGGCCTTAAGAAGCTTAAAGTATTTAAATTTCAATAGAAAGTCGGTGCTTCATTTAAGCACAACTAATTTTAAAATATAAATATAAACAAAATAAAATAAATAAGTCTAGAGTCTTAAAAGAAGAATTTTTTTTTGCTTTGGCAATAAATGAAATGTTTTCCTGACTAAACTTAGGGATTCATTTCCTCAAACGAAAAAAAAAAAATGGGCATGACCAAAACGAGGAAGAACGGTGTGATCATGAAAACCCTTATGCACATCAGGAAAACAATGATTCCTATTTGATCTCAATAGCACAAGCAATGATTAAAATTTTTAAATCCAATTTTCATGTTGCCCAGTAAATTTCTTAAAACACACAAACACACACACACACACACACACACACACAGTACAAGGTCAATTTATTCAGAAAAATATCTGAATGATTTCAGGTGCTTGTGGCAATGTGAATTTATTACTGTGAAATCTATGAGCTATCTTGCCTGGCTCAGAGTTGTCCTCATATCCTTCCATGTGGTGTGGGTGCTTGGAGCCGAGGGAAAGATCAGAGGTCATTGTGCAAAACAGTTGGCCTCAGTCAGTGAGTTCCAAGTGTTCCCAGTGATGCTGGTCCAAGGACACAGTTTGGGGGAGGCTGGGCTTTTTCACTTAACATGCAGGGATGCCCTTACCCCTAACTGGTAGGTTTAAAATCTTACCAAATTCACCAGGAAAAAAGCCTCCCTCCTGTCTTGGAGATTCAGCACTCAATTCAGCAGTTAACTTCTCTTTCATTTCTTTTTTTGGGGGGCCGGGGTGTAGGGGGGCAGTTACCGGAGATTGAACTCTGGGGCTTGACAACTGAGCCACATCCCCAGCTCTATTTTATATTTTATTTAGAGACAGGGTCTCACTGAGTTTCTTGGTGCCTTGTTTTTGCTGAGGCTGTCTTCGAACTCACTATCCTCCTGCCTCAGCCTCCTGAGCTGCTGGGTTACAGGCATGCACCACTGTGCCAGCTCTTTCAGTTTTTTTTTATTTCACCTGTGCTTCTTCTAGCATAAAGGGGAAAGGGGAGACAAATTATTACCTCTTACGATATGTCAGAGCATTCAAGCTATAAAATTCTTCAAAATAAAAAATTCTCTTCCATTTAGGATTTTAAAATTTCTTTTCTTGGTAGTGGTTAGTTTCAATTCAAACCGATTTTGTTTCTATAGAGGGTCTAATTTAGTCCTAAGCCAGATCTACTAAGAAACTCAAAGAGGATAAGGTCTGATCCCTGTCCTGCTGCGCCCCTCCCCTGACTCAGGCAATGGCAAGGCCCTACTGAGGTGGATGGCGCAAGGCGTACATCCTCTGGAGGAGCGCAGTATGTTTCTGGGTATGGGCTGATTTGTTTTTGTATTCCTTTAATAAGTATAGTTTTGATTTCTCATATGACCATTAAGTATAAAGGAAAAATCATGACTTTCCCAATTAATGCAACTACTTCTAAATCATAGATCTGTTTGCTCTAAATGCAATGATTCAGCTGTGGAGTGTAAATTGTTAATGTCTAAAGAAAAACTCCCTGTATTCCTGTCAAGGAAGTTTTTGAGAAATTAAATTAAAATCTAGAGAAGAAAAATTAATGTTAAGAAGATAGATTAGTGCTTAGTACTGGGCAACTTGTTCTTGTTCCTGTGCACAATGGTTTGTGCTCTTACTTTTGTTTGATTACAAGTAATAACAAATCAACTACTTGCCATAACCATGGCACTGGTTCCAGTCAGTAAGTCAAGAAAGAATAGTCAAGGTATAGGCCAATAGTTTGGGACATTTGTAACTATTATTAAAAGTTAACTAAGCAGAAACAGCTCAAAGCAAAACTCGAACTGAAAGTACAAATGCTTGCTTATGCATAAGTCAAGATACATTCTTCTATTCTAATTGTACCTACGTAATATTTTGTTTTGTTGGAATAATGATTCCTGTTTTGTAACCACAAAGTACTGTAAGCCTGCCAAAATGAAAAGTATATATGATCAACTTCACAAGTAAAGATTGGGATCAACACTTTCACTTTGGTGTCTGTGTTGTTTCTCCACCCCCTCTTTCGCCAACTACTCACCATCCGTTCGTCTTCTGTGACCCCCTGTTGGAGCTGGTCTCCGACACTGTCCTTCAACCAATTTACAATCTAATGGGAAGATGAACTCAATATGTGCAGGAAACTTGGTAACAATTCTATGTAATCTACAAATTATCATTATTTTCCCTTAGTGTTTGCTTGGGCAGCTCTGGGAATGGAGCACTTAATACTTGTCAAAGCCCCTCATTCCTTCTTGAATATGCGCTCCTCCAGGTCCTAGTTGGGCCTCTCAATTGTGTTCTAAACACTAGGGCAACACCTTGTGTAAATGTGCACTCAGTAAAGGTTTGAAGAATGAAGAAGGTCTGTCCAGTACATCCATGGAGCAGAGTTTTTAAAAGATTCTTTAAAGACGGCACTCTGTGGGACCTAAAGGATCTAACAGAGACTTGACAGAGGCGAGAGGACATTTCTGTTCAGTTGTTCTGGTGAAGATATCTTGGTGAGAAAAATAAAGCCGCTGTGGGTATAAGTGAGGCAGCATAGCCCAGCGGCTTCTGAGGAACTCAGTGTGTCCTGTCTCCTAAACATATTTCTTATGGAGACCGTCGGCAGTTCCCACAGAACAAGCAGCTCTGCATCTTTCTTTCCCAATCAATCATCTCAAAGTCAGGTGACCGAGAATGAAGTCACTTATGAGTGACCTTAAAATATAATATTTCTAAAGGAGGTGGGTTGTGTATGAAGTAGATTACTCACAAGCTTCAGGGATTTATTATAGTTAATAAATTTCTTGCAACTCCCCTCCCCAAGCATCCATGTGTTTTAAGATAAAGATGAAAACCCCTAGTTAGTGAATGAATAAGTTTCTAAACATAACTTTTTCTACAATAATGACTTTTATTTAAACAGATATTTTGTTAGGTCTATTGTTATGCTATATTGTATCATAATGGGAATGTGTCCCTATACTTTCTCCCTAAAAATTATTCTTTTTTGTCCTGCTCATCAAAAGCAGAGGATTATCACTTAGCATTATCTATTGTTTACCATAAGTAATTTTTCACACACATCATCTCATTTAAGGAATTATGCTTCCCAGGGTTTCTCATCATGTTTTGGGTTTTCTCCAGTACTGGAGGCAACATGCTAAATCTCTCAGGTTTTGTTATAACCTCTGAAGTTATTACTACTCTGGCAATACAAGTAGTATTGTGCAAACTTAGACACACATAGAAAAGGTGCTACCATAGGTCATTACATAAATGCCATTAAAATAGTAATGAAAATATGTACAATATTCTGTAATATGTTTTTAAGGTGTAGGTGTATCCTGATTCTGGGATAGTGTTTTGAAAATTGTGATGGTACATAAACTATTTACCAGCAACTCTCACAGAGAGGCGTAGATTTCTGGTTTTGGTATGGCCCTTGCTACTCTCCATACTAGCACCTGGGCTGCAAAGAAAGCTCTTGGTAAAACTGGCTGTTGGTCTCCATTCACCACAAAACGACCTGTTATTCTGAAAGTTGCCTGTCGCATATCTGTGGCCTCATGAAGGAGTCAAAATTCTCTGATCTCTCACAATTCATTTTCCTTTGATGGACATTTATAGAGTTCTGGGGCCGAACTGTTGGGAATATGCATCGAGCCTTTCCTCTGCAGCTGCTCTGGGACTTTTCAGTGTGCAAACACAACTCAAGGGCAACGGCTTGAATTCAACTGCAACAATGGAGAGCAGTTAATTTGCTGTCGGATTCATTAATGTCTTGGCAATCACCTGTTCCCAGCATGCAGGGAGAAGATCAGCGTCCTCTCTCTTCTGGGATGTGAGTGAGCGAAGTTCAGAGTGAGATTTCTGCTAAGAAGTTGTGGGTGGCTAAAACCTCAAGACTGCCTTCCCCTTCCCGCTAGGAAGAGAAGAGGTCAGGGTGGGTGTACACTTATTGGGATGGATTTCGCACAGCATATGAAGTTTTGCATTCATGTTACATACTTTGGCAGATGGAAAGATATCAGAAGCCAGAATATTAAAAGCATCCCCACTATTTTAAGCTGATCCACTCCTGCTAAGGGCTGATCCCTTACCAAACCCTGTATGACTTAGATCCCCTTAATTTTATGATCCTGCTGATGCTCATGACCTGGTGAAGAAATTGTTTGCTATGGAGTTTAAAAGTAGGCGAAAAAAAAGAGTCATCAAACAGCTCTTTCGAGCACAGATGGAGAAAAGACAACAAGCTTGAAAGTCTTGTAGTATTTTACTGCACAAAAATAAAAATAAAAGTATTAGATAAAGAGGTAAGTCTCTAAAACTTAAAATTTCCTATAATACAATGGGGTTTTCTGTCGCAACCCCTTGCCAGTAAGGAAGACGGAATCGGGAATCTTCTTTCAGCGGTTTATTCAGGCCCTTGATATTTCTTCTACTGAATCCTTGGATGCCCCTCCCAGCCTTAATATAGCATCTCAAGCCCCAATGCAAAGCTGCCACGTGGAACTTTCTCATAGGGTGCTGAAAAACCATGCGCCAACTCTCCCAAATAAGGAGTTGTTTGTCACATACCAAAGCGAAGTCAGCGCCATCTTGTAATGGCGACCATAATCTGCATAAGCGGAAGAGGCGGATAACCACAGTTCCCCTTTCTTTTTTCTTAAAACAATACAGGCGAGAGTAGAGGTCCTATTCCACTGTGCAGAAGTGGCTGCATAGTATGGCTCAGTCCTAAGGAGGGCCCTTCCTTAGACCTGAATCCATATCAGCCGACGCCTTTTTTCGTGGGACGGGGCTTGGACGCGTCAAACCCACATGAAATAGGACATGCTCTCTTTGAGGTCCTGGTCCACAGCGGGATCACTCAAGTGCAGTGCCTTGCCTCGCATCCTGTATCGTGATGATGGTGAACAAAAGGGGGTAGCTGGGACTACCTCTGTAGGACAACTACAATTAAGTTGGCGACACCCTGAGAGAAAGGCACGGACTTTAAAGCCATAGCTAAAGACCAGTGTGGAAACCCTTCTGCGTGCAATGGCAACAAGACCTGGAGAGTGCAAGGGCTTTCCAGCACTAGAAGAAAGACAAAAGAAGGACATGTCGAACCCAGTGCAATGTTAGAATAACTTGGGGTGTAACGACCATGTCAAAGGCACTATTGTGGAAACCCATCTGCATGCAATGGCAGCAAGGCCAGCAGAGTGCAAGGGCTTTCCAACACTAAGAGAATAACGAGGAAAGACATGTCAATCCCAGTGCAATGTTACAATAACTTGGGGTGCAATGACCATGTCAAAGATTTACTGTTTAAGATGCGCAAGCCAGACTTGAGGTGAGTTGCCATTTTCTAAAGCTGCAAGAGCTTATATGATCATAGCCTTATCGTGAGCACTGCGGGCCTTGAGACGACAGAGAAACCACATACAAAGAATCACACCAAAGTAACACATAGTACCAAAAATGCCTACTCCCACCCACTCTTTAAAAAAGGAAAAAGCAGAAGATATCCAATTAGTGAATTGACCCACGGGATCAACATGGGTGTTATTCAAGACAGCTATCTGAGTCAGTTGAGACTGGATCATGTCTTCCGCTTCCATGGGCCAATTCCCGGCCAAATAGTCACTGATGATGCGGGAAGCATTCCTGGAATCGTTAAATCTAACAGAGGTTATACATAAATGCGCACGTTGGTCAATGCAACCCAAAGGTACCAGGTCAGACAATTCTTCTATCTGAGCTTGAAGTATATCTATTCTTTAGTTAGCAGCTAAAATCCCTGGCAAAATATGTTGATTAACTTTATTTTGAGATTCGAGTATGGTGGAAGTTTGTTGAACAACTTCATTAACAGTGACAGCAGTTTGCACCTGGCTGGCCATGGCTACTCCGGCCGTAACTGCTGCAGCAGCCGCAAGGCCTGCATTAGTTAATGGCTAACCTATCTCTCTACAGACTTTCATCCAAGCCTCTATGCCTTTGTTTTTATAAGGAGTAATAGCTGCCTCACATTCTTTAGTACACTGTTCAAAGACCAATTGTTTAATCAAGGGCATGGCCCTATCGGGATCACCAAAAATTTTTGCTGTAGTATTCACCATTTTAGCAACAAAGTCTGAGATCTGTATTGACTGTTCTCCAAACTTGAGAATGAAAAGTCCTCCCAGAGCCTTGGACTCCACCCACATATGGGGGCAGAACTACTGGAGTTGTGGGGAAGTGTGGAGCAGCATCAAGTACTGGCTCCTCCTCTTCCCCAGAACTGGAATTATTACCCTTCTCACAACAGGATTTTACATCTGTTGTTTCCCGTTTTTTCTTTTTTAATCTTAGTCTTACGTAATTGTTGTAATAACTTGTCCAATTCATCAGAACTGTCCGAGCTACTTGTGTCCTTGGGAGTTTTTAACTCAGTCAAGTCCGGATAGAGCCTTCTTCTCTGTTTAACTTCAGACTCCCTTGTCTGTTCACCACTCTTAATCCTAATACTTTCTGCTACCTCGCTATGTGACCCCTCCGATTTTTCTTCATGCAATTGCTCAAGAACGGCCTGACCCTCACTCACAGCTTTCTGGCATTTACCATCCATTATACACCCCCTCACTAATTTCCAAAGCGGAATGGTACCGCCCTTTAAAGTTCCTTGTTTGTAAGCGAAATCCAGATCTTTCCCTAATTTGTCTCAACTGGGAATCGTGAGACTCCCTGAAAAAGCAAAACAAAGAGCTACAGAGTCAGTCTCTTCTAAAAACCTCTGTAATGTGCTCCGCTTCACTTTAAGTCCCTTAGAACGCAGTAACCTGTCCAAGGCCAGCAAAATTGGGCTTGAGGAAGTAGCACCCATACTGTTCCAAGCAGTGTAAAGAAAGTGAAAGTATAAAACCCAGCTCTCTCCTTATTTACAGAGGAGCATCTTATTTTATTATTTTTCCCCGCTCTCTCTTTATCTACAGAGGAGCGTCTTATTTATTACTTTTTCCCGCTCTCTCTTTATCTCCAGAAGAGCTGCACAGCTTGATCGTGGATCCCACTTACCTGGGACTAACCAGTGCACCACCCCTGACCTCTGAAAGTTCTGGTTCAGGGGTTTCGGCACCACTTGTCTCGACCCCTTGCCCACAAGGAAGACGGAACTCGGGAATCTTCTTTCAGCGGTTTATTCAGGCCCTTGATATTTCTTCTACTGAATCCTCGGATGCCCCTCCCAGCCTTAATATAGCATCTCAAGCCCCAATGCAAAGCTGCCACGTGGAACTTTCTCATAGGGTGCTGAAAAACCATGCTCCAACTCTCCGAAATAAGGAGTTGTTTGTCACATACCACAGCAGAGTCAGCGCCATCTTGTAATGGCGACCATAATCTGCATAAGCGGAAGAGGCGGCTCACTACAGTTTTCCTCATGCTTAGGAGACACACATTAACAGTACTCCTAAAAGATATTAGAATGATTAGCCATCAGGGAAAGGCAAAGCTAAAGCACATTTGATGAAGCACTTCACACATTCGAGGGTCGTCACAATAAAAGGAATGATAATGATGTGTTGTTAAGGGAGTGAGGAAATCAGAAGCTTTTTTCACCACTCTTAATAATAAGGTAAGCTGGTTCCACTGGTCTGAAAATGATCTGGAACTTCTTCAGAAAGTTAAATATGGAGTTAATGAT